>NC_134084.1:87356324-87656324 GCF_000715075.1 Nicotiana tabacum
TTATCTTAGGCAAAGATCTTACTTTATCTTAGGCAAAGATCATTACACCATCTAAGCCAAAGACTTTACTTTTATCTGAGGCAAAGACCATTACACTGTATGAGCCAAAGATTTATTGTATCTGAAGCGAAGACAATCATCCAAGCTGAAGACTTTACTTTGTCCGAGGCTAAGACCATTATACCGTCTAAGCTGAAGACTATACATTGTCCAAGGCGAAGACAACCCTCTAGGCTGAAGACTTTGCTTTGTTCGGGAATAATACCATTACACCGTCTAAGCTGAACACTATATTTTACCCAAGATGAAGACCAGCAAAGTCTATTATATAGTCTAACTTGAAGATTTTACTTCACCACCAAAAGATTTGAACTTTTGGCGCAAAGGAATGAAAATTTGTCCTCATTTCGAGATACATGAATCAGAGATTGTATGAAGCATGATTTATTTATTTTTTCAAAAAGCTAACCACCAAGAATATCTCTTCAACTTCAATCTTCGCAAGCAATTTTATGATCTCCTTTATATAGATATGTTTCTCCTTTTCTTTTTTTTGCAGGTAGAAGAAGAAATCAATTCCAAAGATATTACTTTAATAAAGATAACCTCATAGTCGAAGAATCTTTTTTTACATTTCAAGTTGAAGACATGGCAGACTTGAAGGCTTCTACTTGAAGACTTGACAGATTTGAAGACTTCGACTTGAAGACTTTAACTTGATGATTCACTTGAAGGTTAAAGTATAAGAGTTAAATTTGAAGACGTAGCCACTTTGAAGAATTCAACTTGAAGACGTGGCAGACTTGGATAGTTGAAGACTTAGCGGACTAGAAGAATTTAACTCAACTTCAACTTGAAGATTAAGTATGTAGAGACTTCAAATCAATGATATAGAAAATATGAAGAATTCAACTTGGCGATTTGGCAAACATAGAGAATTCAGCTAAAAGACATGATGGTCTTGAAAACTTTGATTGTCTTGAAGATACCAATCTCGGTGAAGATCAAGTCATTCTGTAGTTTATAACGAGTGAGCTTCTTTGTTTTTAATAATTTGTGAATTTGATGACTTGGCACACTTGAATACTGCAACTTTAAGACCTAGCGGGCTTGAATACTTCAAATTGATGATATAATAGACTTGACATAGAATTGGAGCCTTCAACTTGAATATTTAGCCTTTTATTAAAGAAACTACAATCATTCCATCAAAGACCTTAATTTGACATGGAGGGCTTGCCCCCATTGACCATCAAGATAAGACAAAGAGTTCAACTAAAGAATACATGTACACCTAATTTTCAAGTGTCAATCAAGTGAATTATATTCCATCGTACCTCATTTGAATAATGCCTTGGGTAATATTTGAACTCATATGACTAAACTTAGAATAAAACTCTAAACTGCCTACGTACCTCGGTGAAAAGGATCAAGTCATTCTATAATTCGAAATGGGTGAGGTTTTTTTCCTTTTTTGCGTCCTAACTTTTGCCTAGGCCACCTCTTTCGAGATTTTCAACCTAGTGGACTTATTTAATTTTTTTGATGTCCTAACTTTTGCCTAAGCCGCCTCTTTCGAGGTTTTCAACCTAGCGGACTTTTTTTTATGGGCCGTGCACAGTTTATATTCTTGCGGGTCAATAGTAACATGCAGTTTATGCTCGTGCGTCGAGGAGCGTATTTATTTTCTTCAAGGATAGTATCTCTTCATGAATTTCCCATTAATGGGGCCAATCCGCAAACCTTCTGAGTCAACTATCTTGTAAGCGCCACTTGAGTATACCTCTTGTACAATATATGGTCCATCCCACATCCCACTTAGCAGAGAATTTGCCCCTATATTGACGAGAGGTAATAATAGGCCTTTTGACCACAAGAACTTGGTCACCCACTTGGAAAGATCTAAGGTGTACCCTTTTATTAAAAGATCGAGACAGACGAGCTTGATAACATTCAAGGCTTTGTTGATCTTCTAGCCTCTTTTCATCAAGAGCTTCCAATTCTTCAAGGCATAACCGAGCATTTTCTTCATCAGTGAGTCCTTCTTGAATGGCAAGCCGCAACAATGGGATTTGACGCTCAAGTGGAAGGACTGTTTCAACTCCATAAACAAGCAAATAAGGAGTCTCTTGCGTTGGTGTGCGATATGTTGTCCTATATGTCCAAAGAGCTTCTTCCATTCTCTCATGCCAATCTCTCTTAGACTTAGCAACAACTTTTTTCAGCAAGTTTCAGAGTGTCTTGTTAAATGCTTCAGCTAGTCCATTGGCAGCAGCATAATACATGGAGGAATTGTGTTGCTTGAAGCCAAAAAGATCACATATTTTATTCATCAACTTGTTATCAAATGGCTTACCATTGTCCGTTAATATATATTGCGGAATGCCAAATCAATAGATAATATTGACTCGGATGAAGTTAGCTACATTTTCCTTCTTTACTTCCTTAAGAGAAACAGCTTCTGCCCCACTTCGAAAAGTAATCAGTTGCGGCCAAATATATAGATGTCCACCAGAAGACTTCGGCAATGGACCAACAACATCTAAATCCCAAGCATCAAATGGCCAAGAGGCAACAGTTGGGTGTAATACTTCAGGTGGTTGATGTATGAAGTTAGCATGGAATTGGCAAGCTTTACACCTCCGAGCGTAATCCAAACAATCTTTCACCGTGGTTGGCCAATAATACCCCATTCTTTTTATGTTGAAATAAGTTTTGGCCCAGATTTATGCACACCACATACTCTAGAGTGTGCTTCTTGCAAGGCTTGAAGGGATTCATCAGTCCCCAAACAACGTAAGAGCACTCCATCAAATGATCATCTGTAGTGTGTATTCTTGTAATAAAGAAAACGAGGGGCTCTCCTTCGGATTTCCATTTTCCTTCAAAGATTTTCTGGCAATATACTGTAACAAAGATAAATGGTTGTCGCCAGTATTCAATTCCAACCTCAAGAACGAAAGCAATATTCTCAACTTTGCTTTATTCTTTCTCATAGTCATTTGGTGGAGGAACTACCCATCTTTGGCAAACAATGACTTGTGTCTGATCAGGCAAAGATAATGTAGAAGCTAAGGATGCTAATGCATCAACTCTCTTATTTTCCTTTCTCGGCACGTGTTGAATAGTTACCTCTCCAAGCCAACTTATCAATCTTTGAGCATATTTGTGATATGGCACTAACTCTGGCATCTTGTCCTCATAGCTACTCAAAATCTGATTGATCACTAACTTGGAGTATCCAAAAACTTGTAGTTGCAATTGTTTGATATCCACAGCCATTTCAAGCCCAAATATGAGCGCTTGATATTCAGCAATATTATTGGAGCACCGTTGTGTCAGAGTGAAAGAATATGGCAAAACTTCTCCTTGAGAAGTGATAAACACTATTCCAGTGCCATCTCCTTCACGATGTGCAGTGCCATCAAAATACATCTTCCAAGGAGGTTGAATTTCTATGACTATTGCATCTTCATCAGGCAATTCATCAGACAACTCCCAATCATCTGGAATCGGATGATCAGCTAGGAAGTCTGCTAATGCTTGTCCTTTTAACGCTTTTTGAGGAACATACACAATTTCAAATTGTTGAAATTGGAGGTACCACCTTGCTAACCGATCACTTAGGACTGGTTTAGACATGACAAACTTGATAGGGTTCGCTCTTGAGACGAGTCGCACAACGTGAGCTTGGAAGTAATGCTCTAGCTTTTGAATAGAGAAGACAAGTGCCAAACATAACTTCTCAATAGGAGAATACTTGAGCTCATTTGGCGTCATCATCATACTCAAGTAATAAAGCGCATTTTCTTTGCCTTCATTGTTTCCTTGAGCGAGAAGCGCTCCTACTGACCTTTCTTGTGCTGAAATGTATAATATATATGGCTTTCCAGGTATGGGGGTTGCCAATACTAGAGGTTTCATCAGATAAGACTCAATGCTTTTAAAAGCATTTCTGCAAGCTTGGTCCCATTCAAAATGAACCCCTTTCTTCATGAGGTGACTAAATGGTTGGAACCTTCCAGCCAGATTCGAAATAAATCTTTTAAGATATTCCAACTTACCCTGCAAGCTTTTTAATTCATGAATATCTTTAGGCTCGGGCATTTTCAAGATAGCATCCACCTTAGCTTGATCAATTTCGATACCTCGATGTCGAACAATAAAACCGAGGAACTTCCCAGAAGTAACTCCAAAAGCGCACTTCAACGGATTCATTCTGAGTTGGTATCTCTGAAGCCGTTCAAATACCATCCTCAAATCTTGCAAGTGATCATTCGTCTTCCTTGACTTTACCACTACGTCGTCAACATAACACTCCACGTTTTGATGAAGCATGTCATCAAAAATATTTTGCATGTCACGTTGATATGTAGCACCAGCATTCTTCAAACCTAAAGGCATTACCTTGTAGCAGTATATACCTTTAGGGGTGCAAAAGGCAGTACGTTCTTCGCCCTTCGGTGTCATACGAATTTGATTATATCCAGATGAACCATCCATGAATAACATTGCCTCGTATCCAGTTATTGCATCAATCATGAGCTCTGGGATAGGAAGAGGAAATTCATCCTTAGGACAAGCGTTATTTAGGTCCCTAAAGTCAACACAAACTCGGATTTGGCCATTCTTCTTTCTTACAGGGACGATGCTTGAAATCCATGTAGGATATTTAACTTTACAAACAAAACCAGCCTCAATAAGCTTGTTAACTTCGGTTTCAATCAAAGGAACCAGTTCAGGTCTGAAGCGACGTTGTGCTTGCTTCACAGGATGAGAACCTCGTCTGATAGCAAGATGATGAACAACCACCTTGGGGTCTAAACCTGGCATTTCTTTGTAGCTCCAAGCAAATACATCGTTGAACTCCTTAAGTAGCTCAATATATTTGTCATCTTCATCATTAGTTAGAGAGGCACTGACATATGTGGGCTTTGGATCTTCAACTACTCCAAGATTGACTTCTTTTAGCGCATCAACCATTGTCTTCACCCCTTCTTCAAGCTTAGGTGGTGAATATTTAGCATCTTCATCCTCTTAAGGATCACCATCATTGAAAGATATGTGATGACATTCATGAATATCAAGGCACTTTTCCTCGACTTCCGTATAAGATGAAGCATTTTGTTCATCATGAATGGTGATATGATATAATGACCCCACACTTTCTTCATCTTCCTCCCGTTCTCTAGTGTGTACTATAGTATGAGCCTTTGCTTTGAGGACCTTTTCGCATGAAACTACAAGTTTGGTCTCTCGCCTCATTCTAGAAGGAATCAGACTTGGGCAGTTTGTGGTCAAAATCTCCTTTTTAGCGAAGATAGGTGCTCCAATCCTTCTATCACTTCCATGACGTTTGTTTTCCTTCTTCAATGGTCCCAACATATCAAAGACTGAGGTCCTTGGCTTCGTAAGTCGATCAAACACAGAAGGTTTCTTATTAAGCGTCGTAGACACTTCTTTAGCAGTAATGTAGTTACAACTTGCCCTTTTAATGGAGATACGGATTGGCGAGGGTTGTTTGTAACCCAATCCTTCACGTGATTGCTTCAGTGGGTACCCTTTCTCCATCATCATCTTTTGAGTAGGGTTTGAAGCTTCAGACGGGAGCTTTCCCAACTTGAATGGTTCGTTGGGATCATATCCAGCTTTTGCTAACAGCTTGTAGGCGTTTGGGTCAAAGCCCTCATCTGTGCGCTTTGCAGGAAGTGTTAGATTTAGAAGCGAATTGTGGCTTGATGATTTGACAAACCCTTTAAACAACTTTGTAGACGACTTAATTGCATCAATTCGCTTGATAGGAAGGGTCAAGTCTCCCAAAACCTTACCTTGTAGTGCAGAAGATGGATCTTCGACATCCCTTACCTTTGGGACATAGCGAAGAACATGAGTCACTTTCTTACTTGAAGATGCCTCATTCATCTTGTTCCTATCATAAAGCACCTGATCTTTTTCAACTGTAATATTTTCCTTGCTAGTTGTTGCATCAACCTCCTTTGCAACATTTTTGGTCAATATCACATCATCAACCTTAACCTCCTTTGAGACGTAATTCTTTAAATAGAATTTTGCATCGGCAAAGTATGATTTAGCCTCGGTAAAGGGCTTATCATCAGCAACTATATTCTTTTCGACCCCATCTTTGCAGTATTTCAAGCACTGATGGTAGGTGGATGAAACCACTTTATTCTCGTGTATCCATGGCTTCCTAACATGATATTATATGAGGTTTTTTGCATCGATCATGTGCATCCATGCACTCGAATGCAAATCTCCCATATTTATTTCCAATTTGATAGCCCCTATAGCTCTTTCCCCCCTTGATTGAACCCTTGAATCATCAAACGACTCTCACATAGTTCATCAATCGGTATGCCAAGCTCTTTGATAGTACGAATTAGGAGAATATTGACTCCAGACCCATCATCGATCAAGATTCTACTTATTCTCTGTTCTCACACAAAACCAACCATAAATAGGGGAGATTATGGCGTGTTTCACCAAGAAAAAGATCATCATTAGTAAATGTGATTTTTGCATCACAAACGTCCACCTCCTCAGATTTCCCAGTGAATTTTTCAGGCAAAGGAGGTGGCAACAATGATAGATCCTCCTTTGTTGTCTCTTCTTCATCTATCTTACAACATGAGGCTTTGATATATTCATAGGAAGCTCGCGGGTGTAACCAGATTGGCAGGAATTCCTCCAATGTTACTGGACGACGTAGCCTTTGATAGTGATTCTCCGGCATTTTTGCTTTCTTCTAGTTCTTCTTTATCATTTTCTTCTTGGTTCTTTTCACCATTTTTACCCTAGTCAACTGCTTATTTGACTCCCTTTGTGAATTTGTCTTGCAGCGTCTCCGCCGAGTCACAAGAATCCAACCTTCATCATCAGTTTGATCATCATGTGATTCACCTTTCTCTTGAGATCTTTCCTCCACTATTAGTTTATATTCCATAGAGAGAAGCAATGGTTTGCTCACATTGATAGATTCAAAGTCACCAAATTTAATCATATTTGGTGATGATGCAGTTTGGATGCCATCACATTCATGTACTTCGACAAAATTGCAAAGGAAAATGGGATCAAGTGAACCAAAAATGAAAGATACTTGATTTGAACTGTATTTCTCATCCTCAAGCAAGATTTTTCCTTCAGCGGCCAAGTCCATGACTTTCTCCTTGAAGACAAAGCATTTTTCAATAGGGTGGCCAATCAACCGATGGTACTTGCAATAATTTGGATTATTAATATTTCCAGCTTCATCTGGCCGCTTCATTTCGGGTAACTCAATGAGTTTCAACTCAAGGAGTTCTTCAAAAATTGTTGGGACATCGGAGTCCAAGAATGGATATTCTTTCACTTGCATTTCCTTCAGAGTTAACTTTCGGCCAACTTTATCCTGTAAGGACGTTGTTTTCACACTTTGCTTCTTTCTCACTTTTGTAGTGACCTTTAATGGCGAGGCATTAACATTCATTGATTCTTTGCTCTTAGACTTCGGAAAAAACCTGCCTCCTTTCTTTATTTCTTGTTTATCCTTCACTTTGCGAGGTTCATAAACATGTGGCCCTTGATTTCCGCTTGAAGACACACTTAGATCCATATCATGAGCACGTGTAGCCAATTCTTCAAAAGACTTAGGCTTGATACTATGCAGGATGTAGCAAAGTCCCCAATGCATTCCTTGGATACACGTTTCTATTCCAGAAGCTTCATTAAGTCTGTCTTTACAATTGAGGCTCGCATTCCTCAATCGATTGATGAAATCAACAACTGGTTCATCCTTCCATTGATGCGTATTTGTGAGTTAAACCATACTTACAATGCACCTTGTGCTATAGAAGCGATTGAGAAATTCATGTTCAAGTTGCTCCCAGATATCGATGAAACCAGCCTCGAGATCAGTGTACTAATCAAAAGCATTTCCTTTTAAGGAACGGACGAACTGCTTGACAAGATAATCTCCATAGGTTCCAGCATTATTAGAAGTTTCGACGAAGTGTGCAATGTGTTGCTTCGGATTTCCTTTACCATCAAATTGTTGAAACTTTGGGGGTTGATAACCTGCAGGCATCTTCAAACTATCAATTCTCACAGTGTATGGCTTTGCATATGCGAGAGAAGACTTTGCAGCAACATCGTACTTATATTTGATGGTTCTCATAATGAAGTCTTTCAATTTGTTAATGGGAATAACCCTGTCAGATGAAATCTGAAACTCTTTAGGAGTCGTTGTCTGCCTTGCAGATGAATCTCCTTTATCTTGCATCATCGGGAGCTTTCCAGGTGCTTGACTTGAATCTCCCTCCATCATGCTTTCAACTATATCTGTCAGCTTGATAATTTGATTATCTTGATCTTGCATATGCTTCGTTGACCCTTCAATTGCCTTTGTTAAATTTGCGAGTTGTTCTTCAACAGTTGAAGTATTAGTCACCATTGCTTGGATAACCGTCATGGATGGTGGAGCAAAGCACGGATTTTCTCTTACACCATACTTTGAGTGGAATAACTCATGTGGAGTGCTTGGAGAAGATCCAGTGATCAAGACATCACCATCGCCCTGTGCGATGAGATTCTTAGATCTAGAAGGGCTAAGTAGAGCCAATGTCTTCTAAACAATTTCAGCAATGTTCGCTCCTTCTTCCAATTCAGTTGGAAAGGATCTTGCCCTCTTTGAGGATTGAAAATCAAAGATAGGAACCGATGCAGATGGCATTTGAAATGTTTTTTGTCCCAGCAAGTTTGCTTTGTTCCTAGTGACAGGCCCTACGCTTTCCATAGTAGCATCCAGCAAGTTTTCCACATCAGATGAAAATTTAGAATCCGTAGCCTTAGCAGAAGTGAGTTTGAAGTTGATCTTCTTAGGAGTCATTTCTGTGTTCTTGAAATTTGGTAATTTGAAGAGATGGGAGGTAGAAATTGTTCCACTGGGCGTGCTAGAAATTTGTAACAACAAATTTTCGCGTCGAGAAAAATAAATAATCAAGACTGGAAAATTGCGTAACAAATGTAGTATTTGATTTCAATAAATAAAAGTGTTACAATCTCTATGGTATTCCTTTGATTCTTCAAGATTGTAAAGTATCTTAATAAACTTGACTTTGATTTGATTCAAGGGCTTGTAAAGTTTGATCTTGAATCTCCTCCTTGAACTTCAATTTGGGTTTGATCACGAACAAGTAATTTGATCTTGAACGTCTTGGTATTTGATTTGGCTTCGTTCTTGATCTTGAACTTGAACTTGAACTTGAACTTATAGCTTGAGTGTTTGAGTGCTTGAACTTGTAGCTTGTAGAGAAATCTGCGGTGTTTGATCCACGAGCTCTCTGTTTGCTTCTTGTTAGCACTTCTGGTGTCTTCTAGCTTTATAAAAACCTCTATTTATAGTTGTAGGGAGTGGTATGGCTCTGCGATTTGATTGGTCCATTTGAACTGACCAATACTATCCAGACATTTGGCATGATTTAATTGGCTCATTTATTTGGCTTGGATTGCTACATTACTCGACACATGTCATGATTTCATAGGCTCATTTACTTGTCTTGGATTGCCACATCACTTGATACATGTCATGATTTTGTTGGCTCGTTCTTTTGACTTGGATTGCTACATCACTTGACACGTGGCACGAGCCTGGGCTTTAAGACGGGCAAATAGCCATTTGGACCTTGGGCTATTGAAATAGGCTTATCATTTAATTTATAATCTAATTAAATGGACTAGCCCAACACATATATTGGATTTAAATAACTAGCCCAATTTACTAGCAACAATATTTGTTTGGACTAATATCTTGGATTTAATATGGTCCAAATTATTTTATGGATTTAAATCCAATAAAATTTAAATGCTTACAGTTGTAACGATGAATAAGGAGTATTTTATTAGCTATTATCGTTGTTGTTGTTGTTATTGTTGTTTTTGTAAATTAGACCGAGCGTTCCAAAATTGATAAACTAGCCAAATTAGTCTTTTTCGTGAATCAAGTGTAACTAATTTTAGCTGCAAACTGTTGGAGAAAATGATTAATTTTATTGCAAAAGTTCCTCAAATAATTTTTTTGCGGGGAGGGGTAGCAGGGTGTGTAGTGTCCAAAAATAAATTGAAATTTAAAAATAAAAAACCTTTTTGGAGAGAGAGGGTGGGGTGGGGTGTGTGTGGGGAATTTTTGGAATGGGGACGACGAGCATATCAGCTTAGATAGTTTACTCACAGAAGAATCAAATGCTGCTCCATTGCCTCTAGTCTCTACGGAAGAAACCACATATACTGCATTGCCATCATTCAATGAACCGTTTAAGCCCTTAACTGAAGAAGAATTGGCCTTTTTTGATAAGTTGTTAGTGCAAGTGCAGAAGGATCAAGAAATTGCCTTTGTTTGTCCCAATAATGATATTGCTTCTTACCATAAAGAATTGGATGCCTATGCTGCAGAAATACTTAAACTTAATCCCCCATTTGTTCCTGACATTCCACAAGATTTGGAGGATCAATGCCCCCTTTTCTCTGAAGATTTTTATAGCTATTGATATATTCATTCCTGATTAATTTCAAACTGTGCTAATTAAATGTTTTGCTGTGATAATATGATGCTGTTATTTGTCTATTGAGAAGTAATGATGTTCTTAGTTTGTTTATGAAAATACAAAAGGAGGGAGCGTGTACTATAGCAAGCGTGATTTAGGCTAGTATAATTTAGCGGACACATGCACTATATATTAATTGAATTTAATGTATTATCTAATGATAGTGTAATAAATTATTCTCCAGAAAATGTTTTCCTTCTTACCAAACACACCTAAATGCGTAACAATTTCGCAAAATCGTACGGCGGTAGCTCTGTTTTTTCTTAAAGCTTTACGTTTTACGAATATGGAGAAATGGCAACTTTGTAATAATACCTAAATCCAGGACCTATTTAATCATGCTAACCATTTTGCCTTTATTGATGTTCGATTTTAATGCTACTAAATTCACCTTTAAGATTTAATGGTCTCCAATTTCGCTGAACAAGACGTCATCGAAGGGTATTCATAGTATAATTCTATGAATTGTGTAAATAATATTTACACAATAATGCATAATTAAAGATATACACGTAAAAGAAAGTGAAGACTAGTGTATATTTCCTTTACGTGGACCTCAACTATGACTTTTTGGGTTCCAAATATCTCTTTCCAAAAGGTCATTTCCAACACTTGACCACCACAGACACAGTTTGTTCTTGTTTCCATATTCACGTGTAAGTACAATCTAATCTGAAGTTGGCGTCATTCATTCTTGGACTTATATAGCTAGATATACTGGTCTTTTATGTAAGCTCTGAACTGGTCTTGCATTTGCCTCAAATCCCTGTTTTTTAAATAATTTTTTTTTTAAAAAAATAAAAGAAAATTAACAAATCAAAACCTAAATGAGATTTACTCATAATTGCTTTGCATTTTAAAGTACACTATTAGGGTATATATATAAGTCGTAACATGTTAAAATACGTAAAAAAAATAAAATTGCATTATCAGTTTATATAAGTTAAACCGTAAATACATTATCAACAAACACATTTTATTTCTAACCTTATGGAAAACGGCAAGTCCGTAATATACGAAAAGTTTTCAAGATTTATAGATGTCGAATAAAATTTGTTGAAGTTAGGACGATTAAATGAGAAGTAATACTTACATCATGAACAGCACTTCTATATGCCATCAATTGTTCCATAGAAACAGTCCTTGCCTACATTAGCCAATAAAGAAGAAATAAGATACTAAGGGAGTAATTAATTTAGAATTTCATGTATTATAAATATGCAGTTAGGAATAATTCAGCAAAATTAATAGAAATTAGACCTAAAACGCACCATTCCAAATATAAAAACATTTGAGAAGATGAAAAAATAAAAATGGATACCTTGGGGAGTACATTCCAAGTGATACCCTCAGTGCAAGGAGGAACAGTGAGTGAACCAATGTATCGATAGAAAGGTTCATCGCCGACCCCAAGTTGTTGAGGATCAACCCATCCCAATTTCAGACCCTTATCATCAACTGTCTCGATGTGATGCATTAACTGGTACAAGAGAAAAAAATGTTAAGTTTACATGCAAAATAAGGTAACTAAGGAGAAAGAAACAGAGAAAAAAAATTAGAAGAGGATTTGTCTAATAATTTGTTACGTACTCCTAGTATTTTTTCTTGACCTTTTCCTTATTCATGTAAGTTGTGGTAATAGTGAAATGAATTTAAAGAACATCAACATAGTATAATTAGGATATGAAATAGAAGGAAGAATAGCTAGAAGAATTAATACAAATTAAATGATTTGGATCATTACCTCCTCAAAGAAAGGGTTAGGGCTTCCAATTTTGAAAGGTATTGCAACCACAGCTATTTTCCCATCAGCACTCTGATGAACCATGTGCGCCTCCATTGCAAAGCTGCAAATATCAATATTGTCCTAAAGTTTTTAAGGTTTTGGCACACTCACTAAGAAAATTATATATTTTCTCATTAAGGATTATTCAGAGTAGATTTGGACAAAAATCATTAATGCCTTCTTATCTTGAATTTGACTAAAATGATACTTATGTTAGACCAAATGGAATTGATAAGCTAGTATAATGAGACAAACCATTTATTATTAAGTTTGTGCTCAGAAGGAGTATGCCAGTGACATTGTTGTAATTTATACTCAGTACCATCAATATTGATATATCCTGCATCTCCTTCCCATTGCAACTGCCAAAAATTAATAGTTTTTTTTTTTTTTTTTGAGCAAACCAAAAAAAAATAAAAAAAGGCCAAAAATTAATAGTTGGATTCACTGAAACTGTATAATTACAGGCAAATCTCTATTAAATTAAATAAAAAGAAAACTTTACATGGTCAGACTCAGTGTATATATATATATACCTTAATATCATGACCTCTGTTAATAATAATAGCAGGTGCGACTTTGTAGTTTGGTTTCAAATGCTGGAGAGCAGTGGTAACCGTCACAGTTTTGTTACGGATATTAACTGGAGACTGAAATTTGCCCGTAGTACATAGTGTCCATTCTGGTTTAAGGTTACCCCAATTCTCTGGTCCTTCGTTGGTTCCCAACAGGTAAGTGAATTTTGACTCATCATCTGGTGTTTCACACACAAAAGAAAAAAAATATCATATACATATAAGAATTAGAGAAGAAGAAGAAGAAATAAATATCATTGCAGAATGAAGAGAGAGAAAAACGCTTTTATTTTGTTTCTCTTGTTTAACATAATCCAGCCACCTTAGTAAGCCCTTTTTATTGAAAAGAAAAATTATGTCACCTAGTAAATGAATATCAACGAGAAGAAAAATGTTCGAGCTTTTCATGTGATCATTTCCACCACAACAAAGTTAAATGTTAGGACATATTATTAAAGTATAAAATTATGTATTTGTCGTGCACTATGAAAAATTAATTGGCTATACTTTGATTCAATCTCAGAGACAAACCTTCATTAGTCCTATACTTCTATTGCAAAAAACAATAGGTTTTTTTTTTTTCCATCTATACCAATACTTGTACGGGCGAAAGGTGGCAGAATTTAGTAATGCAAATTGACTCGATTGAACATCGATCACCGTTATAAACATACATACTCCCTCCGTTTCAAATTATATAAGTTGCTTTCTTTTTTAGTAGTTTGTTTCAAAATAAATGACACATTTCTAAATTTGAAAATAATTTAACTTTAAACTCTTCATTGTACTCGATTTACTCTTAATGAGAAGCATTTATAATCATACAAATGTCATGGTCCCACAAAACTTTTACCCTTTAAGCTTTTAAAATCACAAGTTTTTAAAAGTCTTTTGTTTTCCTTAAATTCTGTACCGAGTCAAACTACCTTATCTAAATTGAAACGGAGGGAATATAAAATATCTAGTATATTGATAAAACAAAACCAAATAGAGTACATAAGAAGGTGAAATAGTAAATATGAGAAAGGGATTAATGAAAGATAATTTATACCAACTTCATTATCATCATGAGCACTGCAAAAGGTCTGTGATGAAAGAAACAGAAAGGCAAACACAACTGGGACAAAACTTGGCTTGGCCATGATTTAATTTACGGTTGCACTAGGTTTCTCAGCCACTACGTGGCGGCGGTTCACGGTGGCAATGGTGTTGCTGGAGGCCCCTTTTAAAATTTAAAAAAAAAAAGAAGTTTTTAGTGTTAATATACAAAAGGTGCCAGCTTTCCAGCAAGCCAGCAGTTAAAAAATTAAATGGAAGGAAAAAAAAAATGAACTTTATATAGAAGAGTGGTGCGTTATTAATTAAAGACCTCTTGATTTGTGGGGATATGAGGAATTAAAACAGCGAATGAAACGGGGATGCAGTGAATTACAATAGTATAATGTAAAAGACCTCTAAATTTTGACAAGACTAACGCTTCACCACTGGATAATATTTATTTATTCAGTTACACAATTAAAAGCTTTCCAGCTAGTATAGTAAGCATGCAGAAAAATATCTTTTTATCAAGAGAAATCTTACCTCCCTGTTGCAAGATTCTCTGATTGTTTTGATGCCCAATTACACAATTCTTCAGGAATAGAATGTGATCAGAATCAGACTATAATATATCGTAACCAAAAATAGTACAGTAACACAGATATTTTCAAAAGCAACTAAGTAATAATTAATTGTAGAATCATATTTAAATATAACTGTTAATATTATTGTTTACCCTAAAAAATGGATAACAACTGAATTTATACTGTGGTTTTAAGGACACGTGATTTACTTAGCACAAACTGAGAAAAAAAGTAAATTGATACTGAAATTAACTGCAAATATAAATAAAGCAAACCAAATGAGATGTATAGCTTTGATCCTTGAGCTAGGTTGCCTTCGAATCAAGTGAATATTTCGCCGAAAAGATGAACAAAATGACAGAAATATTGAAAGCTTAAGAGAAAGAGAATATATTGTTTTAAGTAACGTGACTATGATGCCTTTTACAAATGGTTAGACTCTCTTTATATAGTAGGGGAGTCCTACTCTTGGTACAATTCTAAATACAGTAAGAAATCCTATGATTGGCTAATTAATCGGCCTCTTCTTGATACATGTCGAGACTTGCACCGTGATCCTCGCCCGATTGCGGATATTTCGTCTTTACGCTATTCGACCTAGTAAGCTTCCCTCGATCTCTATCTTATTCGGTCCCGATAATGATCGATATCGATCTCATTCGGTCTCGCTTTTAGTCGGTCTCGATCTCAATCGGTCTCATGGTCTCGAGCTTGACAATCTAACCCTGCACTATAGTTTGATATAAATCGAAGCCGATCCTTAACTTATCATGCTCCACCCTCGATCAGTTGCACAAAAAGGGAAAGCCCGATTTTGACCGCATATAGATAGTCCCCTCATTTTTTGGAGAGTAATGACAAGAAACGATTTGAGTCCTCGATCTTCGCCTCGATACATCATGACGTAAGCAACAGGGATAAATGAAACGTCTTGTCGGTACGGTTGCCCAGGCACTAATGCGCGTTAGTCGACGGTCGGCCATTATCGGCTTTGAACCGTCGTTGGGAAATTATAGATACCCTCCTTCTTAACTTTTCAAACTTTATTTTCAAATCTTCTTTCACTTTAATCTTCAAAATCTTGTGTCTTCCTCAAAGCTTTGTATTCTCATATCCCTGAGTTTCATCACAAAATACCAAGCACTCCTCCAAAGTTTCACTCTTCTTTACTCACCAAAGCAAAAATGGCTAAGACTTTAAAAACCGTTCTACGAAAGGAGACTGTTTCATCGTCACGGTCGGCCGGTGAGGGGCCGGCAGCGGAGCCACGCCCTGAAGAGATTTTCCTAGAGGATATATTCCCGATTCTGATTTTAAGGTTGAAAAAACTTCTTGGTGTCGGGCCGATGCGACTCGGTATCGAGGTATATATGCTCGATAACCGAAAACTCCTCTTCCAAGTTAAAAAGATTGCAATTGCGGTAAAAAAATACGTGGTGGTGCCAGCTCCAGAAGAAGCAATCACCACCCATGTGGAAGGGTTCTTAAGTGTTTACACTTACCCCTTCACGTTGGGTCCCCTTGATCTGATCATCATAGATTTTGCAAGAAATACGAGGTGACCCTCGGTTAAATTTATGCCTCTTTCTGGAGGATAGTGATACTACTCAGTTTCTTCTCAAGCAAAGTCAATGGGCTTCTCTTCACCCTCGACTACCTCATACGCCTATATAGCCCTCGACTCTATCGAGGAGGACTAATAAAGCTTCAACGTTGAGCCACTAGGGCACCTTTCTCGAGCATAGATGAAGACAAAAACCTAGGCTGGATGGGCCGATTTGTTTGAGTGAAGACTTAGACTTGATCCCGGTCGAAAGTATGCCATTTCCCAAGAAATGGAATATGAAACGTAAGTATAATTCCATCCTTAGCTTCTGTTTATTTTCTTCATTCTTTCACCCTTTCTTATCAGTGTACTTGATATAGTCGTTGCTTGGATGCCGGGTGCGGTTCCCCAACTCGAGAACTCGGTCAGGAGCCTAATATCGCAGTCAACGCACGCTAAGCATGCATGGCGCGATTTGGCGAAGGGTCGATGGAAGGATAGTAGTCATGGTAAACCTTTCTTCCTGACTTAATATTTGACCATTATTCGAATATTTTCCCGGGCTTACTCATTTCTTTCCTTTTGTAGGTCTCGGGAAGGATGTGATGATGAGGCTCCCGTCTGGTGATGAAGAAATCCAACCATCTATATCGACACTGGAGAAAAATAGGAAAAGGGCTTCGAATTCCATGGACTCCAAGGGGCAGAAACCCAAAAAGAAAGCAGCATGTAACTCAAAGGGGGAAATCATCCCTTTATCTATGGAGCCAGTCCAACGGCTAAGGGATGAGGTTGAGGAAGAAGAAGAAGACTCCGGGCTAGTTTCCCGTGTGCGAGCTGGCACCGAGATTCGAGAAACTACTGAGCCGGTGCGAGCTGAAACGGCTCTGTCTCGAATTGATGAGATTGAGGGGGAAGTTTCAGCCAAAGTCCCTGAGCCAGTAAGAGTCGAAGGCATTTCGCCTCGAGGTGAGAAGGCTACCAAGGAGGCGGTTGATGCTGGTGTAGAAACCATGCTCGAGGCTCCCCGAGATGAAGGCGGTGCCCCAAAAGATTTACCTGGGGCGATAGAAATTGGAGATTCCCCTATCGCTTCTTTCATTCACTGAGTCAATGATTAAGGATTCTCAGGCGGTGGAGACTTTCCATGATGAAGGGGTCCATAGTGCAGAAGACCCTTTCCATGGCTACTTTGTCGGAGTGGAAGATGTCACCAGTCTGGGTGACTTGGAGATACCAAAGAAGAGCTCGAGCGAGGCTTCCTCGAGCCTTAAACTGACTACTTGGTTTCTATCTCCAAGTGTTGATCTCGGGCGCAAGCGATCAATTATCATCTCGGTCCCAGAGGATGCTCGGGTCTTTTCTGCCCCCGTAGGACACGTGATTTACTTAGCACAAACTAAGAGCAAACATAAATTGATATTGAAATTAACTGCAAATATAAGTGAAGCAAACCAAATGAGATGTATAGCTTTGATCCTTGAGCTAGGTTGCCTTCGAATCAAGTGAATATTTCGCCGGAAAGTATGAACAAAATGACAGAAATATTGAAAACTTAAGAGAAAGAGAATATATTGCTTTAAGTAACGTGAATATGATGTCTTTTACAAATGGTTAGACCCTCTTTATATAGTAGGGGAGTCCTACTCTTGGTACAATTCTAAATACAGTAAGAAATCCTATGATTGGCTAATTAATCGGCCTCTTCTTGATACGTGCCGAGATTTGCGCCGTGATCCTCGCCCGATTGCGGTATTTCGTCTTTCCGCTATTTGACCCAGTAAGCTTCCCTCGATCTCTATCTTATTCGGTCCCGATCATGATCGATATCAATCTCATTCGGTCTCGGTTTTGGTCGGTCTCGATCTCAATCGGTCTCGTGGTCTCGAGCTTGACAACCTAACCCTGCACCATAGTTTGATATAAATCGAAGCTGATCCTTGACTTATCATGCTCCACCCTCGATCAGTTGCACAAAAAGGGCAATGCTGATTTTGACCGTATACAATTATTATGTACGTATAATTTATATTTAAATGTACAAGAGGAAAATATTAAATCACTACAAAATAAATATGAAGCATAGAGAAGGTGGGAAATAATATCATATTTTTCATTATTAATAACCAATTTTTATCATAT
This sequence comes from Nicotiana tabacum, assembly GCF_000715075.1. Classification (NCBI taxonomy): domain Eukaryota; kingdom Viridiplantae; phylum Streptophyta; class Magnoliopsida; order Solanales; family Solanaceae; genus Nicotiana; species Nicotiana tabacum. Next base: position 87,374,591 of record NC_134084.1, read on the forward strand.
AAAGTGTTAAAAAAATCAGGTCTCAAATTAAATACGGTCAATCAAAGAAATTTTGATTTATTATAAAAAAAATTGTACTTAAGAATGCGAGAATTATCATGATAACCAAGAAGGAACAAAGTTACCCATACAAATTCTTGACTTCGGTGCAACTAATGATGTGGTCAAGTGGCTAATGAAGTAATTTGAAATTATAGAAAAGATAGAGTTTAAATTGGCATATGTAGGATAAAATGGTCAAAATACGGGCAAGCTAGTTTTTTTTTTAATCACTGAACCATGACCAAATTAGCCGGAACTCAACGTGATGCTCTTAAATGGCTGCCTGTTTTAAGGTTCTCCTTTTCCTTTCTTATACTTTGTTCCGCTGGGACTCGGAAACATATTTAGAATTCCTTGGTAAACTCTGTCTAAAATTAAAAACTCAAGTTTCTGTATTAGTTAATGGTAGTTAGTGTGTCAGTTAGTCGGTTAATGCCACTGTACACTTAGTGCCCAATCACGTCCAGCTCATAAGTTAATTGTTAGTTAGTTAGGCTCATTATAAATACTCTGTGTTTTCAGAGAAGTGAGAATCATTTTGCATTACCTGCTTCTTCTTCATTTTTGTGCTCTAGAAACTTCTGCCATTAGAGCAGTTTAGAGCTACTGCAAATTTGTTCGGTGTAAGTGCGGATTTCATCATTCTGGATGTTTTAATTAAATTTGACACTATAATCATGAGGCTTGCTGCAATTTTTCTAGCACTCTATTTAGAAAACTTGAGTAGATTTTTATATTTATGTACAGCATTATAATAGTCGTATAGCAAATTAATTGTTGTTGAAACGCTGCCAGCTTACCAATATTATATGAATGACTAATTTTGCAAAGTACATGGACAAATATGAAATTTTCCTTTTCTTTTTTCATGTGTCTCCCTTTTGTAGCAAGTTAAAATGGTTGTCATACTTAAAAATGTTCATATAGGAAACCATGAAATTGTTTTTGAAACAAACTTTTAAAAGGTATGAATAACTAATTTCTCAATGTCCAGGGCAAAATGTGGGCTTTTCCCCTAGAATATAGGGGGGAAATTAGAAATAGCACTGACAATTGAAAATAATTACAGTTTCAAAAGAAATCAAAATTTAGTCACTTTTTTATGTAAAAATAAAATCTGAACAAAAATACTCTTAAAAATCCGAAAAAAATTCAGCATATTATGCTGGTATTCGAATTTTTTATATATGACATTCCAGCATAATGTGCTGGAATTCGAAAATAATAGGCTGAAAGTTTAGACGCAGGAGCTCCATAATCCATCATATTATGCTGGAACTTTTCATGTGCTTGAGTTCCAACATAATATGCTAGAAGTTTATATGCAGGAGCTTTGTAATCAAGCATAATTTTCCGTGTTTCAGCAAAATAATGGCTATTTTTCAATGACTTTGTAAACGTTACTATTTTTCAATCATCAATAGCAGAAAACTAAAATGTAAAGCAGAATTGAACTTGTGGAAGCATTAATTTTCTACATTCTTTCTCAATTTTAGGGACAATTTATTTTCCTCATCTTCTACCAAAAGATAAAATCAACTTTTCAAAAATGAACCTGCCAATAGAGAAACTTAGTACATTTACAAAGATAAATCCAGGACAACAAACTATATAACAGAAACAGGAAGAAAAAAAGTGCAAAGACATCGTGTATTTTGTGCTATAATGCTAAAGTACTTAAAATGATCCATACATGATAATTTGTATTAATCAATCTATCATAACATTAAATGTGCCACCAGCAAGTTGCTAACGAACAAACTCCCATGAAACTTTGCAAAATCATTACACATTCCAAGAAACATATTATCAAAACTTTACTCATTTCCCTCATTTGCCATTTGCCAACATGTAACTTGCGCAAATTAATGGATTTGCTCACTGTAAAACCGCCCACGTTTATGATGAATATTCAACATATTTCTAAGAATTAGCGCAACTAAGATGTCACTGAAGTAGATGCCTTCAACTTCTTGGGTGGTGGATTACCCCCAGACAGTATCACATAGGAGTAGAAGCAGAACATCGCAGCACTGCAAATTTAGCAATAAATTAAAGATAATATTGCACGGTTGCACCTGGTAATGAATACTCGCAGAGAAGCAAGAAAAGAAAGACGTTGCAGTACCTGATGGCAGCGGAAAAGCCAGTAGGGAACAATTTTCCCGTCTGCACCACACAAAAAAGAAGACCACCATTTTTATTAGACAATGTAAACCTTGCAATAAAGTTATTAGAAGACTCTGACATTATGGAGAACTACCAGTGAGAAGGTCTGCATATTTTTCCACAGAAGGGCCGCAGCAAGTACTGCAGGACAACAAAAAGGGAATGACGAATTAGTGAAAGGAACATACATTCTGCAATTTATTTTAGCAGGTAAGGAACCAGACAATAGGGAGTTCATTAAAAGCTTCAACTCTAACTGGAAAATGTGTAAGATGGTATATAAATGATGCATAAAGTGAATCTAAAAACTATATTTCTTTTCAATTAGTAGCAGCATATCTACAATAGGTTAAATCACAGATAACTGCAGATTAAACTTTTCATTGAGGAGAAATATTTTACTTGCAGCCATATAGGTTGAAATTTCACATTACGCCCTTGTTATTTGGGTGTCTCACAGAGAAGATTAGTAGCTCACTAAGAATCATATAGCAATAATAAGAACTTTGAATGCAGTGCCTTGAATTAATGTGTTATATTGAGCTCTTCATAAAATATGAGAAAATGCATGCTTAATAAAGTTAGAAATTAGCTTTGCTTGTGATTCCACAATAGAAGCAGATATTGAAAATGTTACAATAGGCTGGATGTATTGATGTCAACAGCAACCACCTCAAAATTGGGCACATCGACATGGCAATCCACGACTAATAATAATACAAAGGCACAGCATTGTCCTTCTCCCTGAGTCAGCAAATATCATACACTACCACAATCCCGACTATAACAGTACAAAACTGATCACACAGCAATACCTATTGAGAATTTGTTTTACATTGTTCAGGTGATATAGCGACTACGTATTTCTGAAGTTTTAAAAAGCCATAAGCTTTACAATAAAAAAAATAAAGAAGCGTAATGTTGGAAATCAGATATTGCCACATTAACAAGGCCATAATCTATTAGCACTGCAGAATGGCACTAAAATGTGCAGTCAAAATTGAGTAAGATTGAACTATTCATTTCAGTCAAGCCAGGTTGGAACATGCAAATGAATATTTACCATTCGTTAAGTTAAAAGGTTCACAGTAACACATAATCAGATGATTTTTCAGTAGTAAGCTATTTTATCAAAGATCTAAGAAGTTGTCATCTTCCTTCTCTTTCTCTCTCCCTCTTCAGCCATCTCTCCAACTCCCCCCCCCCCCCCCAAAAAAAAAAAAACACCTACACACAAAAAAAATGAATATCTGTTTGCTCCAACAACTGTGGAGACAGCTCTTTGGATTGTTTGGGGAACTCACATCTTTCTTTCCCTCTTTTACCCTTTTCATTTTAGCATGAAGAATATCCTTATGGACCTCACTCTACTTATATCAGGAGGCAGCTGTGGTTACAACAACAAACCCAGTGGAGACCCACTAGTGGGGTCACCCCTACCCTTGGGAGGTAGAGAGGTTGTTTCCAAAAGACTCTCGAGACTCTCGACAGGAGGCAGTTGTGGTTGAAGTTGTTAAATTTAAGACTTGAGCGAAAAATAGAAATTAACCATGGGAACTGAGCTCAATGATGATTTAGGTTCATAGGGTAATTAGGCTATGGATGCCTAAGTTAGTGCATTAATAAACGTGTCTATGATCACATATAATGCTAAACCTATGATCACATAGACACATATAAAAAGAGATTACACTCGAAGAGAGTGTCCCCTGCTCACCACCAATAACAAGGTGAAGCCCATCCAATAGCCACAACTAGATGAGGCAGAAAAACAAATTAGCAAATAACTGATAGAAAACCAGCAAATACCTGCTTGACCCAGTATGAATGGAAAGCTAGTTTTCCCCTGTCTCCAGACCTTCATGCTAATGGTGCTGAGGGCCAATAACGCACCTCCAAAAAGAACACCACTGCTTAATGTGGCTGGATTTCTTGAGAAAATAAAACCAATAAGCCCCCCCGTGAAAACAAGACCACCTGTGATGTAAATCAATAAGTTGTTGACAATAAATTGAGTAGTGCAAGAGACTAAAACATCTTTCTTACTGTAACAACAAAGATTAAGATAGATCCGGAGGATATGCGACTTGAATGATTTCTCTGAGAAATAACAGAAGAGATCATGAAACTGCCAAAGCATTGTACTTTATGCCTAGTGCTTTTATAGACACTATCTACAATACAGTAGTTTAATGTAGTCTGCTGACATTACAATATTACATTGATACACTTTCCTATAGATGCGCACATTTCAGAGCACCCACTCAAGGTAATGGATATACATATGTACCAAGTTTATTACGTATGTACCCAACATGGGTGTATCCAGAGAAGTGCCACGCACACGTGTGAGGTACATGTTCCGGGAATTTAGAACTAGGGTGGAACATGAAAAGTGCATTGGACTTCTGGTAGTAAAGTGACTTCATGGGCTGCGATTCACAGGACTTGCCCAACTTTTTAAAAAATCTAAACTGGCTGAATTCACCAGTGGAAAAGGGATTAACTTGAAAAGAATTGCAAGAAGATGTAGCAAAGAGAAAAAGTGCACTTGTTTGTACCACTATAAGCATCATGAAGAAAAGTATGAAAAATGGAATGCCTTAAATACAGAAGTATCATATGTTCCTCAGCCTCCTCAGAGTATGAGTTAATACTCACCGAAGGGAATTCCTAAACAAAAATCATGAATTTTTGCAGCCTTTTTTGGCTGGCTGCTGGAGTTTTCTTGCACCGACTCATTCATTTCTTTCCTAGTAACATATTCTTCTGGTGCAGAATATGAGTTGGATGAAGTTCCATTAAGTGATTTTGATGAATCTGTTGCATAACTTAAAGAATTCCTGCTCCCTAAACTGGATTCGTCCGTGCCATGTCCGTCGTTATTCATAGCAATTACCTGAAATCCATGGCAAGTGAAGTTTGTCTAAGTGAAGGAATACAGATTCAACATGGAGAGACACTCTACAGACTGAAATGTCAACCATCATACAAAAAGTCAAACCGAAGGAGCCTTTAGCCTTATATCAGAATTCAGAAAGAGAAAAACAGTTATTATTGAAGTCATATCCGTACTATCAGCAAAATTATCCACTCTGAATTTGCTTCAAAGAAACATAGAAAGAAAATGAGTGAGAACGAAGGTTGAAAAATAGCGGCTGAAATCAGAATAATAATATAGTACAATCAAGTATAAGAAAGCATCATAGAAAGTTTGAGGATTCACTTAGCAAATTTGAAAATCAAAGCTCCCAAAAGTCCATTCTGGTCGTATATTATATGCTTGTTTTACAAAGAATAATCCAGACACAGTTCAGGTTCCATCTTTCCTCTGTTTATGAGCAAAATCATATTTAGAAAGCGCAAGTATGTGCCAATCTTCGGCATAATAATTATGATCACATTAAAAGTAAGTAATTTTATTGGACAAAACATATCAATCAATAAATCAACTATCACAAACCAGTTGGGGTTAGCTAAACGAATCCTCTCCAACCATTCTGCTTGTATTATTGGCCCATTTTAATCGTAACATATGATTGGTGAATACACCATATAAATTCATCAAGAGACATTACTTAGGAGATTGTCCAAAATTTCTTAAAATTCTTTACTCTTCCCAGTAGGAGTGGCAAAAGGGTGGGTCGGGTCGGATATGGTTCGGATTGAAAACGGGTAATGAAAAACGGATCAATTATCCGACCCGGCCCATATTTAATACGGATAAAAAAGGGTTAACCGGCGGATAATATGGGTTACCCATATTATCCATGACCTCTTGTATATGATCACTTTTGGAAGAATTCTTAGTCTCTCTAACTTGATGAACCTCCAATTTGAGGCGTTACAAATGTAAAAATTAGATCCATTGGTTATCCATTGGTTACTCATTGGTTATCCATTTTCTAAATGGATAATATGGTTCTTATCCATATTTGACCCGTTTTTAAAAAGTTAATTATCCAACCCATTTTTAGAAATAATATGGGTGGTTAACTGTTTTCTTTGAACCATTTTGCCACCCTACTTCCCAGCATTAACTTCCAAACAGTCAGAGGCAGATTCAAGATATTAAACTAGTTCAGCAAGGTACATCATCACACCCTATCTACTTATAAAATCAACTTTATATGCACCTCGAGCTTAAGGAAGCGGATGCAAGCCCCTGCAAACAGTAACTAAAGCAACATCCAGCAGGAAAAAACATTATTTTTGCAATAACCCTAAAAGAAATTATGGGGAAAAACATGTCTTGGCAATAATAATGGACAAATAAAATTCTGGGTATTCATAAAAATCATTTCTTGAGGGGAAAAAAGTAAAAAGATTGTACCTTGAAGGGAAGAGGAGAACATGGGTGCAGTGGTCGAGTGTGAAATTGTACCAATAATCTGCGATTGATTGAAGAGAAGCAAGAGAACTGAGAGATCGCCAAAGACATGGCTGCTTATGTTTGGATGTTGATTCTTGATTTGGTTCCAACTGCTCAGTTTACACAATAAACAAAACAGTGTTTTGAGTTTGGGGAAGTCAATGATGTTAGGTGCCAGCAATTAACAACTTTGCTTTGACTGAGGCTTCAGCTTTTGTATTTGACCATAAACCAGTAGATTCTAATGATGAAAATTCGACGGAAATCAAATTAGGGGAAATGTTGAAAAATCAAACAATTCCCTTTATTCAGATCTGTCTTTCCCTAATTAAATTTGCTCAGTAAATCCGGGTTAAGAAATAAGAGGAGTCCGGAACCTAAATAATGTGTGTTTGGACTCAAAACACACAAATAAGTGTATTAAAAAAATGACATTTCTATATATAGCGTGCAATAACAACACGCTATATATTAACAGTAACGTCTGCCGTTAAGTATAGCGTGTTGTTGTTACACGCTATATGTATAGCACACAATTAGAAAACGATATCCTCTGATTTTGGCCCCACCAATAAGTGAACAGACAATCACAATTATTTTAATGTATAGCGTGTTTAGAAAACGCTATATATCCAAAATTTTCTACCTCCCGGACTAGCCATTTCCTATATAAAGTGGTCAGAGTATTTGGAAAAATCGTTCACATACAATTCTAATTCTCTTCAATATTTTCTTATTGTTAAACTCTGAAGCATTTTTTTCGCAATGTCTGAAGAGCATAGAATAAGAGTTTCATTATATTGGGGGTGAGGTTGTGACGGAGAATAACTCTGTGAGATATAGTTTATCTCCACACGGTCATGTAAATTACCACTTACACTAGAGTACGATAAATTGATATCGTTGTTATGCAAAAAAATGGGAAAGAGGAAACGTTCAGTGATACTTAAAGTAACTGGAAGATATCCGTATTCCGTCACTCCGCAAGGGGCTGTTTTTTACTCGGAGTTAAACATCTACGATGATGAAACTTTGAGGGATTTTCTGAGGACTCCGGATGAATACCAGAAATATCTTGTAATAAATATGTTGGATATGTACGTCAAGGTCGAAGATGTTCCAAACAATGAGGTGGCCAGACATGTTCCGGATAATCCCCAGTCATCAGCTGGCTATTCTGGAGGAGTTTTTGTCGGACATGTTCCTGATGAAAGAGTTTTCCTTGATTTAAACGTATCCCCGCCTGCTTTACATAATTCACAAGACGAGTGGTAAGCTTCAATTTTCCTTTGTGGTACAATGTACAATTTTGTTGTATTCAATTTGTATTAACGCTGATATATTTAACAGGGGGTACATGCCATATATGAGTTTTATCAATAATGAACCCGAGCATAGTTTTGGTGTGTTGGATCAAAGTGGTCCATCCGAAAGCTATTACCTACATGAAAATGTCCATCATGGAATTTCATCACATTGCGACTTGTAAGTGAAGTGATACGGCTATAAGAAAAGTATTTTGTAAATTTAGCATCTTATTAATTTGTTGATTGTGCAGTGAAAACTAGCAAGTTGAAGCAAATATACTCACTCATTGCCCGAAGACGACGTATTAAATCGGGATCTGGCAGATGCACAGAGTGAGGAAGAGAACAGTGATTACGACAACAATGTTGATGAATCTGGAGGCGATACACCCTTTCATCGTGAGGATGGTGATGAGGAGGATGAGAAGGAAGGACCTGATTTGACGAGAGAGTATGCTCCACCCCCCTAGACGAAGAGTGCATGAGTCCCAAGTGTCGTTTCATTCAAGGGAGGTTCCTTACCTTGATAACTTGCCAAACATGCCGGATGTGGAAGCTCTAACAAGGGATTTTGATGAAATTCGAACAACAATGTAGGATGAGTCTAGACCAACGGTGTTGGCAAAGGGCATGTTTTTTCCTGATAAAGCGCGCCTAAGCAGGGCTTGTAAAATGCATAACGTAAAAGAGTATCGTGAGATGACGGTATGGGAGTCAAGTCCAGTTGTATACAAGGTTGTTTGTCGCAGGTGGTTTTGGCTATGTCATTGGATGTTGCGTGCGATGAAGAAGAAGATAGGTCTGTGGAAAGTGGGTAAATACATTCCCACCCACACATGCGAAATGGACACATTCAACGGGAATCATTTCAACTTAGCTATTGACTTGATTTCTCTTGTTCTTATTCCACACATCGAAGAAACCATAAGGTATAAAATCAAAGAGTGCATTACAGCAGTCCACCGGGAACATGGCCATACAATTACTAAAAGAAAGGCATATCTCGGGCGGAAAAGAGCGTTTGAAATAGTCTATGGTAACTGGGATAAGTCATTTGCAGATCTCCCTAGGTACATGGCTGCACTGCAGCAGTTTAACCCCAGGACAGTTATTGAATGGAAGCTTGAGCATATTCCAGGTAAACCAGAATATATGTTCAATTACGTTTTCTGGGCGTTTAATCCAGCAGTTGATGGTTTTTCGCATTGTCGGCCCTTAATATCCATAGATGGCACTCATGTCTATGGAAAGTACGATATCAAACTGTTGATAGTCGTGGCAGTAGATGCTGATGGGCAGATATTTCCTCTAGCTTTTGCTATTTGTGCCAATGAAAGCCAAGAGACGTGGACTCTGTTTTTGAACCACTTGAAAGAGCACGTTGTGAAACAGCGTTCCGGTATTTGTCTAATATCCGATCGGCACGGTGGTATCTTAAGTTCTGTGGAGAACTTGCCTGCATGGCAAGAACCTTATGTTTATCATCGTTACTGTTGATACCCAATTTTTCCCTAAGTATTTTTTACACTCAAAATACTTTCAAAATAACATATATGTGCATACATAATCATGCCCAAGTATTTTGGTATTTTTCCCAAATTTTTTAAGGATTTTTCAAAACCAATTTATTGTCTATTTTTAGCAGTGCAAAATCCAATAATTATTCCCAAAATTATCATTTTGGTGAATAATTTATTTATTTCTCATATTTACACCAAAATATAATTAAGGTGATTTTTGCATATTTTTACAAATTTATTTGGTATTTTTAAAGCTAATTTGCATATAATTGCAATTATAGCCCATGTTTCGACTAATAGTATTTTTATAATTGCAAAATCAGTTCCAGCATCTTTGTATTACTAATGGTTTCAGTACTTTTAATTTTCTTTTAAAATCATTTCCATTATTTTTATAAAATTAAGAGGGAGAAATTGGCTATTTAATACCTAATATATTATTATTGCAATTTTAGCCCCAATTGTAAACCACCCCATCAGATTTTTAATTAACCCAATACCCAATCCAAATCCGCCCAGCCCAATCTCCGAATAACTCGACCTAGCTTCGATTTAATTTGAGTCGTTGATCAAATGAGATCAACGGCCCAAATTTCGTTTCCTTAATTAAATTCTAACTACTACCCCCTGACCCCTCATTTCATCGAGACCGGTCTCTCTCTCTACTTGGTCTCTTCCTCTCCTCCTTCTCTCTAGAACCTTCTGGTTCTTCTCCGTGGCCTTCACCATCTATCCGGCCACCTCCAGCCTTACCTCTTTCGACCACCAGCCGTCGTGAAACCTTATCTCGCTGATTCCCTCTATCCTGGAGACCCCAGGAGCCTCCACCATACGATATGGTCACTGAAAGCTTTGCCTGGTTTGTCTTTGGTCTTTCTCCGATGGGTTTTGATTCGATGGTGCTATGAACACCATTATTGCTGAGTTTCACAACCAGGTTTCTCCTACTTCTCACTGGTTTCTTATGAAACCCTAATCTCTTCCCAGACCTCTTAAATCTCTGTATTTTTAAACGATTTTAACTCACACCTTTATGTTTTACACTACTCTCTACTCGATCTTTACGATTGCTCAAGTTTTAAACGTTTTGTTCCCTTTTTTCAAACTAGGGTTTCTGAACCCCTCTTTGAAATCACTTTATCTTCTGATTTTGAGTACTATATGTTTGTGTTTATATTATTTTCTTGTTTGTGTGATTTTCTGGGTTATTCTCCGAGTTCTATGCTTTAATTTTGTTGTTAGGGTTCCAACCTTCTACTGTTTCTGTGATTTCTTGCTTAGGGTTCTCTGATTTTCGTGCCTATCGTGTTTAATAGATTTAATTATTCATTGTTTACCAAATATTCTGCTGATTCTGTGCATCTCTTCGAATTCCTGATTTTGTACACGTTTTCCTTAGAAGTTTTTCACTGATTTTGAATCACTTCCTTATTTGTGAGATGTTTTCCTTACTTAGAACTAATTCCTTGTGATTTTAGTCTCATCCGTGATTCTTTGACTAATTTTCAGAGTTAATTTATATTTTTTACCATATTTATGCGCATAAACATACTTTCAAATATTCAGTATATATTTTCCTTACTTGAAATATTATGTATTTGGTCCTTATTACATGTTACATGCTTTACTACTCCTATTATGGTAGATTCAGTAGTCTAAGTGATTTTTTCCTTATCTGATATAACTTGTACCCATTCGAATCATGACTCCCTAATTAAAAGGAGTTTGGTCCTGTGATTGATTCCAATTGGTATTGCTTCTATAATTGTGTACTTGTTACCCTATTCTCTACTTGTTTTCAAAACTATAAATACTCTACCCTCTATTTAGCATAACAGTCGAACAACCACACTGTTCTGAACTCTCTCTTATACACACAAGCATACTCACTGTTCTCTCTTACTTTCCTACACATTCTCGCTCGCTTCTCTTATTGACTACTGGTTACCTAGTCGGCTAGAAGCCAAGATTGAGTAACTTGTTACTCTACTATTTTATTGCTCTATACATTGCTTCCCACATCCCTGCACACTACTGCTCTACTTCCCTGCACACTACTGCTCTACTTCCCTGCACACTACTGCTCTATTATCCCACTCCTGACTGGTATGTCTGCTATTTGATTTACAGCTTCCAAAACAACATGTTTTTATGCATATTGCACTTTCTCTTATGTCTTTTATGCTTCTACTTATGGTTCTGCTGTTTTCATTGCAATTATCGTGCCTCTTTGCTAGTTCATTGATGTGATTACCCTTCCCTTAATTCAACATGTCTACTGCTTCCCTTACTTGTTTAATACAGTTCTTCCTTACCCCCTAACCCCAGTATATTATTAGCATGTATTCACGACCCTTCCTAGCTACTAAATAATCCTGAACCTCTTCCATGAGCACTTTGGGATGAAATGTGTTGTGACTGTTTAAGTTCCGAAATGTTTTCTCTGATGTCTACGTATGTGCAACTATGCTCTCACATGTGAACTACTTGTCCCCATTTCCCCTTTCCCCTATTTGTGTTTGCTTCCCTGAACTATGTGTGATATTCTAGTTCTGAGATTGTCCTACTCACCTTCTTACAAAATTGTCACACTCTTCTATTGTTTTTCTTTCAAGAACTGATTCTATATGGATCATTTTTAAACTGTTTTTTTTCTCAAATCAATTTCCTTAAAACTATATCACGCACTCTCACTACTCTTAGAGATTAGGTCCTACCCCCTTCGTGTAAGCATTGCTTTGGGTACCTCTGAGTACTCACTGGACTTTGATGCACAAGGCTGGTAATTCCATACTGCACTTGTTCAACATTTTTTGGTAAATGTTTGGGTGTTGGTATTGGTCAGGGACCCAATGGGGCCTTAGAGAGCTTTGCCGCACCCAGACCATGGCAAAGGTCGTGAAACTCGAAAGGAGTGAGGTTGGAAGATTGGGTCTGGCTGAAGGCTCCCTATAGAATAACTTCTTATTTTTTATTCTTTATTACTGTAATTCGGCTATCCTTGGTTTGCAATAATTTGTAAACGAATGATTGGGGTCGAATAGTGAATATGGGAGGGGTTATGCATGCTTAGTTCAAGTAATGGGTAGAAAACATGCTTATAGGACTTTGTTTACCTACTTGTGCAATAGATATCATGTATAGGACATGCATATCACATATTAGTAATCCTGTTTTAGGCTCTTTACTTTCAGTCTGTTATTATACTTATTTCGTAATCACGATTAGTTAATAACCAACAAGTAACTGTTATAAAATTACTGTTGCATTCTCATTAGCATTTAGAGACCATGTTTTAGGAGCTTCTATGTGCATTAGACATCCTGTTACTTAGGGTTTTTATTTTTTCTGAGTTGCAATTGTTGAACGCCTCACCAGTATGTTTAATCTAATAATACAAGTTTGGTTAATTGCGTCTTTTTAAAACTGGAATTAATATGCGTGTTCACCCCCTTTAAGGTAATTAGGCAACGCATACGACGCCTAGACAAACTTTAGGCCTAATAAAAATCGATTAATCATGTTTTACCGGTTTAAGACCAATCAGCCTCTTATAATTTGGAACTCTGCTGCTCCCATTCTTGCTGAAGTTCACTCTGGGTTTTTTATAAAAAAAAACTCCCGCTCTATCTGGAAACAAAATCTTGAAATTGTGCATCTATTTACTCTCATTGATTTTCTGGTTCTTGTTCTATTATGTTTTCAAACTATTGGGTTACCATTCTCTGCCCAGAATCGTGCTATTTTGAATACTTGTCCAGCACCTCGTTAAGCTATTGTCACTACTTGGTTTTCAAAAACCATGCTTTAACGATTTTTTTATCTGTCGCTAAACTCAACTGCTGTTATCTATTCCTTTTTTCTGAAAACTCCTATCTTTGAGACCTTAAATGTGTTTGAGACGTGTTGATTACATGTTTACTTGTGGAGGGATCTGTGAGCTTTTTATTTGCCTTTTTGTTCCCTTTATGTGTAGTCCTACTTGTTATGTATGTCGCTTAGCATTTTTTCCTTTAAACCTAAGGGTTCAGCCTAGTCCCTACCTTGTAGGAATAGTGGTCCTAAATACCCTCTAGGATTTATAGGATGGGACGGGTAATAGCATGCAATAAGTAACGATACCATTCTGTGCTTTAATACCTTAACGGGGTGGGATGGGTAGAATATGAATATGATGACCGGTGCGCCAATACCACGTGCGACCCCTCTTCTGAGTAGTGATTGCTGGATATTGCATTGATGTGATCCATATTATTTGTAAACCTAGGACCCCCTTCCCTTTATTTGCTTTCATCTCTTCTTGTAAAACTTTCAGATCCTTTTTCATAAATTTTTGCCCTCTCTACTTTCCTTCTAAAGTTTTCAACCTAATTGTAATGTTATATGCGAATCCTTATTTGAACCTTGATTTTTTACTTGTAAAGTAACAATTGTAGCATGGTTGGGACCACACTAGTGGATCTTGAGGGATGCCTAACACCTTCCCCTCGAGATAATTTCTAGCCCTTACCCGAACTTTAGTTTTCCAACTCAAACTCTTCTATAAAGTGTCCTAATGCACTATAATCATTAGGTGGTGACTCTTCAACTTCTAAACCCAATTCTCGAAAGGGAATAGAGTTGTCCTCCCAATGTCGTATACACAATTTTGACCCGTATAGAAAAAGGGGGCGTCAACAGCATGGCGACTCTGCTGGGGACTCTTTAGGCTTTTACCATTGCATGTTGCTTGTGACTTTACTATCTCATTAATTGCTTTATTTACTGTCTTTTATTCTTCCACTACGAAACTGACTTGGCTCTTCATGTCTTTTCTTTCCTTTAACTGCTTTCCTTTACTGCTTTATTTCAATATTGTTGTGATTACTGCAATTATTGTAATTATTTATCTTATGAACATGAAAATATATGTCAATTTGTTTCATTCTTGTAAACTGCATCTTCAACATCATATTCCACTCGTGCCAAACAAATACCATAGTAACGCTTATAATGAGTGGTTGCGCTCTTCTAATATTATCACCCTTTAAATTTGGCAAAAGCGTATTTGCGGTAAAACCAGTCGATCAGCGGTGCAGTCGACGGTTCTGTGCCTTTCCCTCTTGAGTTGTCCACTCAAGGGTACCTGTCTAATACCCCAATAGAAACCTTACTCTATTTAATTGTACATGCATCATGGTCAAACCTAGCCGAGTCAGTTATGTTGTCTGCATAATGACTCATTAAGATAGCCTTGTCCAAAGTCCATCGGGTTTCCCTGAAACCCAAACGGACACCTACATGTTCTATGCATTTATTTGGAGAACTAAATGCTTTTTATGTTGATTATTGGTATTAAATAGTCGAGTCCGGTGGGGTGAGGTCTTAACCCTTTTGTTTTGCAGAAAATGAATGACAAAGTTCCTGACTTCGGTATGGTAAACATACCTTCACTCTTGCAGACTTGGTGGAGAAACCTCCCATCGAGCAACCAAATCAACGAATGGAAAGAGAGAGTCACCAAGGCTAGTGAGAATCTAGAATACCCGGAGTACAACTTGCTGGAATTGGAAGGGAAAGTGAGGAAAAGAGTCATCGACTGTCAAATGCTGAAGAAGGCAAAGGAGAACGTCTGGCGATAGCATTTTTACTGGAAAATCTGCGTGAGCTGGAGGACTTGATCAACGAGAACGTTCAACCTGAAAACGGTCCTTCCGGGACCAAGTAGTTAGGAGTCTTTCATTTTGCTTTGATGATGTAATAAGGCCAATGGCCACTAGTGACATTTTACTTTCCGTTATTTAGTGTCATTTTGGATTCGTCTTATTTTTATCAATAAAATGAGGCATTTAGCATTATAAGTTCTCCAAATTAATTTGTCGCTAGGCCTACCTCGGGCACAACGAGGCACCCAAATCAGGACGCGATTTATATTCTTGCGCAATGTGTTTAAATATTACAACATTTTCTTCTTATAATCCGCACTAACTTGTTACCTTTTTTATTTTTCTTTTCTTTTATTATTCCCCTCCCCAAAGGTTAGTTCGTGCATTCTGGCACCATCATCATACAGTACGAGATCCAAGGGCCCTCCTCCTCCTCCTCCTCCGAGTCATATCCAGAATAAGAACAAAGGTAGAATGGGAGATTCAAGTGCCAGAAAGGAAATTGAAAGAATTGAGATTCCTCCGGGTACCCTGATTTCTAAAGAAACTGCTGCCCAACTCGAGCAAAAAATTATTGAAGTTTCGAGAAGAACTAGTCCAAGTTCAGAACTTGGCAAATTTATCATTCTCTCTCACCGCTCCTGATGTCAACTTTCCAAATGCTCAAAATCCCGCACCTCCACAGAATACCCCATAACCACAGATGCAACCCACTCATGCTCAACACTTCAACACATGCCACACTCCAAACAACACTCCACTACTCATTCCTAAACCACTGAACACCACAAACGACCACCTCCACAACACTCCCATCTACGTAGATACCGTACCCTGCTACACTCAACCAATCTCAAGTGCACCTGAGTCTGATGACAAGGAGTCTCTTATCAGAAACTTGGTAGCAGAACTCAAGAAGTTGACCAGCCGAGTCCAGGGCATGGAAGGAAACAAAGGTATAAAGGGGATGAATTATGAGGACCTCTGCATTCAGCCAGATGTTGAACTTCCGGAGGGGTACAAACCTTCCAAGTTCGAAATGTTCGATGGCACAGGAGATCCCAGAGTCCATTTGAGGACATATTTTTGATAAGCTGGTTGGAGTCGGAAGGGATGAGAAAATCCGTATGAAACTCTTCATGAGAAGTCTGAAGGGGGATGCTTTATCCTGGTACATCAGCCAGGACCCCAAGAAATGGACAAGCTGGGTAGGTATGGCATCAGATTTCATGAACACATTCCGATTCAATATAGAGAATGAACCAGATGTATTCTACATCTAGAATTTGAAGAAGAAGCCTACCGAGACATTCCGTAAGTATGCTACTCGTTGGAGATTAGAGGCTGATAAGGTCAGACCGACCTTAGAAGAGGAACAGATGAACAGATTCTTCGTCCGGGCTCAGGATCCACAATATTATGAGAGGTTGATGCTTATCGAGGGCCAGAAATTCTCTGATATCATCAAGATGGGAGAAAGAATTGAGGAAGGCATTAAGAATGGTATGATTACTAATCTTGAAGCATTGCAAGCCAGCAACAAGGCTGTACAGTCTGGTGGCACATCCAAAAAGAAGGATGTGAGTGTCGTGATGGTCGCACAGGGAGCCAAATCACCACTAAAATACCACACTTACCCGTCACCTCCACTTACATATCAGCCCATCCCAAATTACCAAGCACCCGCACCCTCTTACCAAAATCCACCACCCGTTTACCAATCATCTCCCTCTCCCGCATATCAACCCACTTCACCCAGATACTCTCAACCTGCACCTGTTTACCAAGCTTATAATGCCCAACCCTCTCATTACCAATCACCTCCCACTCACCAAAATTTCCCTAGACCCAGACCAAATCTCGACCGCAGACCTCCCAGACAATATACGGCCATCACTGAGCCAATTGACCAGCTATATGAGAGACTTAAAGCTACTGGTTACGTCTCCCCTATTCCTGCCATAACTCCAAAAAATCCTTCCCAATGGGTTAACCCTAATAAGACCTGTGCGTACCACTCCAGCATGAAGGGACATACCATTGAAAAGTGCCGCTCGTTGAAGGACAAGATTCAATCTCTGATCGACAATAAGGTTATCGTAGCAAAGGAGCCTGCTTCTAATGTCCGCAACGACCCTCTACCTGATCACAAAGGTGGAGATATTCACATGATCGAGATCGAAGATGACTGGGACCCTAAGGGGTCGATAGGATTAATTGCTGAGGGTGATGAGCCAAAGAAACCGACAGTCACACTTAACCCGATTGTTGTGCAGAATCAACCCTCCAGGGGTGGTGAAGTAAACATGTCTATACCTCTCGAATTTGAAGCACCTTCTTCTGCGAAGGTGGCCGGGCTAATTAAAGTTGAGTTTGGAGTCTCGAAGGCACCTGTACCTTTCGAAGTTGTTGTGTTACCACCAAGGGTACCCATTCCTGTAGCAATGTCAGACATAACACCGTTCCACTCAAATGCCATACCATGAGATTACATAGCTGAAGCTAGGAGGAAAGGGAAGACCAAGACGGGAGAAGCAATTGCTGCGCAGGGTATGACCAGAACAGGCAGGGTTACACTCCAGAGCACCTAGCCAAGTCCAGTAAGCAAACCTCTGGACGGACTATTAAAACTGGGCCCGATGATCTTTGGAGGAAAATACAAGCTAAGGAGTATTCAGTCGTTGAGCAGTTGAACAAAACACCAGCGCAGATCTCCATCCTAGCTCTTCTACAGAGCTCTGACGCACACAAAAATGCCTTGATGAAGATATTGAGCGAAGCTTATGTGCCCAGCAATATAACTGGAGGCGAAATGGCAAATATAGTAGGACAAATACTGGAAAACTACAAAATCACCTTCCACGAAGATGAGCTGCCGTCGGAAGGACTGAGTCACAACATGGCACTGCACATCACCGTGCAATGCGAGGATTACTTCATTACTAGAGTCTTTATCAATGGAGGCTCCAGCCTCAACATCTATCCGTTGATAACTCTCAGAACATTGGGAAAGAGCCTACACGAGATCAAAGATGGGGCCATCAATGTCAAAGCCTTCGATGGGTCCCAAAGGTCCACTATCGGAGAGATCAGCCTATGCTTGCAAATGGGGCCAACCTGGTTCGACGTTGACTTTCAGGTGATAGATGTCCCAGCATCCTACAATTTGGGAAGACCATAGATCCACGCCGCCGGAGCTGTAGCATCGACCCTGCATCAGGCAGTGAAGTTCGAATGGAATCACCAAGAGGTGATTATTCATGGCGATGGTAGCAACCCCATATATAGTCGCCAGACCATCCCGATGATTGGAGGCAGAAGGAGAATAGGCGGAGAAACATACCACCACATTGAAAGGGTCAATGTTGTAGACAAGGATAAATGGTAGGATAACAAGATTGAAAGTATCTTGAATTGGTGTGGGTACGAACCTGGAAAGGGACTCGACAAAAACCTCCAGGGAATCACCAAACCCATCAAACTGAAGAAACATGGTACTACATTTGGTTTGGGGTATGAGTACACTTGGGAGGAGTTCAATCATTGGTCGCCACCATGGTGCGGTCCCTACTACCCACTGGAGCATCTGATACCTCACCTAGAGCAGACTTTCCAGCCGGCAGATACTATATATGGGTCGGAGGAAAATGAAGCATTGGCAGCCATAAAGAATCTGTTCCTGGAGGATGATAATATGGATTGTTGTGTTATTTTCGAGGAGGAAGGCCCTTCTATACAAGTTGTGAACCAAGGAGAGCGCCTAGGCAATTGATCAATCAGAACCACCAGGGCCCGGAAAGCTTCGGGGTAGCAAGGCTAAACAAAAGCACCATGCATCACATTTTTACCTTTTACTAGCTGATTTTATTTCCACATTGTCTTCTAATTTTGAAAAGAGCTCTGATATTCAAAACAATTATGAATTCAATCGAAGCATTTCAGTTTATTATATATCTCTCTCTTATTATTTTTTCTATCATTTACTTTATTTTACACAACATTACTATTACTTGCCTTGACGATGAACCAACGATTGTGACTTGCAACGAGACAACGCAACAAACGGATACGGACTCAGAAGAGGGTGATATACCAGAAGAGGTCGTTAGAGGGGTTGAGAATTTTGAAAATAGGTCTAAGTCTAACTTGGACGAAACTGAGGTCGTTAATCTGGGAGATACAGAGAATGTCAAAGAAACGCGCATCAGTATTCACCTGTCACCATCAGAAAAGAAAGAGTACACGGAGTTACTAAAGGAATATAAAGATATATTCGCCTGGTCATATGATGATATGACTGGTCTCAGCACATCCATTGTAGCTCACAAACTGCCAATAGATCCAACATGTCCGCCGGTAAAGCAGAAGCTCAGGAAATTCAAACCCGACATGAGTTTGAAAATCAAAGAAGAGGTTACCAAGCAAGTCAAAACCAAGGTTCTCAGGGTAGTAGAGTATCCGACATGGTTAGCCAACATCGTGTCAATGCCAAAAAAGGATGGGAAAGTTAGAGTTTGTGTTGACTACCGGGATCTTAATCGGGCCAGTCCCAAAGACGACTTCCCCTTGCCGAACATACACATTCTAATTGACAACTGCGCCAAGCATGAGTTGCAGTCTTTTGTTGACTGTTTCGCTGGGTATCATCAGATATGGATGGATGAGGAAGATGCAGAGAAAATGGCTTTCATCATACCATGGGGAATGTACTGTTACAAAATGATGCCATTCGGTTTGAAGAATGTTGGTCCCACCTACATGAGAGCCATGACTACCATCTTTCATGACATGATACACAAGGAGATCGAGGTATATGTGGATGACGTCATCATCAAATCCAAGAAAGCCAAGGATCACATGGAAGACCTAAGAAAGTTCTTCAACAGACTGAGGAGGTACAATCTGAAACTGAATCTTACCAAGTGTGCATTCGGGGTTCCTGCTGGTAAATTATTGGGTTTCATTTTGAGTCGTCGAGGAATAGAATTGGACCCGTCAAAGGTCAAAGCTATCCAAGAATTGCCGCCGCCAAAGAACGAGAAGGACGTGATGAGTTTCCTGGGGAGACTCAACTATATCAGTCGGTTCATAGCTCAGTCCACGGTCATTTGTGAACCTATCTTCAAAACATTGAAAAAGGATGTTGCTACCAAGTGGACTGATGATTGTCAGAAAGCCTTCGACAGAATCAAGGAATACCTGTCAACACCACAAGTCTTGGTTCCGCCTGAGCCAGGAAGACCCCTATTGCTTTACCTTGCGGTATTGGATGGAGCATTCGGTGGTGTTCTGGGACAATAGGATGAAACAGGGAGAAAGGAGCATGCCATCTACTATATCAGTAAGAAGTTCACACCATACGAGGCCCGGTATTCTCTTTTAGAACGCACTTGTTGTGCTCTTACTTGAGTCGCGCAGAAGTTGAGGCATTACTTCTGTGCTTACACTACTTATCTCATATCCAGAATGGACCCTCTGAAGTATATCTTCCAGAAACCCATGCCCACTGGCAAGCTCGCCAAGTGGCAAATCCTGCTAAGTGAATTCGACATTGTTTACGTGACCTAGAAAGCAATCAAAGGGCAAGCCTTGGTGGATCATCTCGCCGAGAATCCCGTGGACGGAGAATACGAGCCCATACGTTTCCCGATGAAGAGGTATCTTTCATAGGAGAAGATATTGCAAAATCCTATGATGGTTGGAGGTTGTTTTTCGACGGAGCTGCGAATTTCAAAGGAGTTGGCATAAGAGCAGTCCTAGTATCAGAAACCGGCCAGCACTACTCGGTATCCGCCAAGCTCAGGTTCCCTTGCACCAATAATATAGCCGAATATGAAGCCTGCATCTTGGGGCTCAAAATGGCCATTGACATGAACGTTCAGGAGTTGCTAGTGATCGGGGACTCAGACTTGCTCATACATCAGGTTCGAGAAGAGTGGGCAACCAAGAACTCTAAGATACTTCCCTACTTGCATCACATATAGGAGTTGAGGAAAAGGTTCACAAAGACAGAATTTCAGCATGTCCTCAGAGTCCAGAACGAGTTTGCTTATGCATTAGCTACTTTATCATCCATGATCCAGCATCCAGATATAAATTTCATTGATCCCATCCCAGTAAAGATTCATGATCAGCCAGCTTATTGCGCCCATGTTGAGGAAGAAGCGGATGGAAAGCCATGATTCCACGACATCAAGGAGTACTTGACAACAGGGGAATATCCAGAACTTGCAAACGCTACTCAGAAGCGCACACTTCGTAGGTTATCCAACAACTTCTTTCACAGTGGAGGAATCCTATACAGGAGGACTCCCGATTTGGGTTTACTAAGGTGTGTCAAAGTAAAAGAAGCATCCAGGCTATTAGACGAAGTGTATGCAGGGACCTGCGGGCCACACATGAATGGTTTTGTCTTAGCAAAGAAGATACTCCGAGCAGGGTATTTTTGGATGACTATGGAAACAGACTGTATCCAGTATGTTCGCAAATGCCATCGTTGTCAGATACATGCAGATATGATAAAGGTGCCTCCAAACGAGCTTACTACAACAAGCTCACCATGGCCATTCGCCGCTTGGGGAATGGATGTTATCGGACCTATCGAGCCTGCCGCATCAAATGGGCACAGGTTCATCTTAGTGGCAATCGATTATTTTACCAAATGGGTCGAAGCAGCATCATACAAGGCGGTCACTAAGAAGGTTGTGGTGGATTTCGTCCACGACCGCATTGTTTGTCGGTTCGGAATTTCAGAATCAATCATCACCGATAATGGTTCCAGTCTCAACAACGACTTGATGAAAGCAATGTGTGAAACAGTCAAGATCATACACAAGAACTCTACAGCATACAAGCCTCAGATGAATGGAGTTGTGGAGGCAGCCAACAAGAATATCAAGAAGATACTAAGGAAGATGGTCGAAAGGCACAAGCAATGGCATGAGAAGTTATCATTCGCCTTATTGGGATACCGCACCACAGTTCACACATCGACCGGAGCAACTCCCTACATGCTGGTTTATGGTACAGAGGCGGTCATCCCCGCCGAGGTAGAAATTCCCTCCTTAAAGATCATACAAGAAGTAGAGTTGGATGATGCAGAATGGGTAAAAGGTCGCTACGAGCAGTTAGCCCTTATAGATGGGAAAATGATGAATGCAGTTTTCCACGGTCAGTTGTATCAGAACAGAATGTCCAGAGCCTTCAACAAAAGATTTAAGCCAAGGAAGTTTACACTGGGGCAGCTGGTGTTGAAGAAAATATTCCCACATCAAGATGAAGCCAAGGGGAAGTTCTCTCCCAATTGGCAGGGTCCGTACGTGGTTCACCGGGTTCTAACTGGAGGAGTCCTTATTCTTGCAGAAATGGATGGAGAAGTCTGGCCGAAGCCAATCAATTCAGATGCAGTGAAACGATACTATGTATAACCACTTATGATTCCCTTTATGATGTAATTTGAACTACGCCTGACCTGATTCCCTTTTAAGAAGGGATACGTAGGCAGCCTTATGGGTTCGGTCACAATTTAATAAAAAATCCATTTCCCCCCGCTATTGGAACTGGGGCAGAATTTTGAGGAGGACCCTCAAAATTCCGAAATTGATTTTAGTCCATGCATCGCCAGAAGCGCAGCCCAGTAAACTGGGGCAGAATTTTGAGGAGGACCCTCAAAATTCCGAAGATGATTTTTTTAGTCATTCAGCACAGCCGTCAGAAATGTCCACTCAGCAAACTGGGGCAGAATTTTGAGGTGGACCCTCAAAATTCCGGAGCGAAAGAGGTTGCAATGTCTGGAACCACGTCGCAGTCGTTGGTTCATCTAAAGAAAACTATTTTCGATTATATACTTACGTTATATTTACTAAATCATGCATAACTATTATCCGGATTGTTGCTGTTTAGCGACGCTACCCCAATGACACACAACGTCAAGAGCCCGGGGAAGACGAACTAACATTTTCCCCTTACAGAACTCACGATTTTTCTTTGGATGCAGGCACTCAATTTGCAATATCATTAGATATATTTATGCACTCACACTTTCCCAAAAATGCAACTTCTCAGAACCATCGCGTGCCCGCAATCGCTATCCGTACACAATCTCCCCAGCAGTCATATTGTCATAATCGGCTATCAGCTAAGAGATCTTACTACTAATTGTCCTTTTACATTCTTGCACTGCATAAGACTACTTTTTTGCCTTCCGAGGTTAAGCTCTACCTCCATCATCATCTGCATAAGGCTACTTATCTGCCTTTCGAGACTAAGCATTGTCTCCATCCTGCATTTCTCATCATTTGCATAAGGCCACTTATCTGCCTTTCGAGACTAAGCATTGTCTCCATCCTGCATTTCTCATCATCTGCATAAGTCTACTTATCTGCCTTTTGAGACTAAGCATTGTCTCCATCCTGCATTTCTCTGCATTGCATAAGGCTACCTTTCTGCCTTCCGAGACTAAGCATTGTCTCCATCCTGCATTTCTCTGCATTGCATAAGGCTACCTTTCTGCCTTCCGAGACTAAGCATTGTCTCCATCCTACATTTCTCTGCATTGCATAAGGCTACCTTTCTGCCTTCCGAGACTAAGCATTGTCTACATCCTACATTTTTCTGCATTGCATAAGGCTACCTTTCTGCCTTCCGAAACTAAGCATTGTCTCCATCTTGCATTTCCTTGCATTGCATAAAGCTACCTTATCTGCCTTTCGGGACTAAGCCCTGTCTCCATCTGCATTTCGCATAAGGCTACTTTTCTGCCTTCTGAGGTTAAGCTCTACCTCCATCATCATCTGCATAAGGCTACTTTTCTGCCTTTCGAGACTAAGCTCTGTCTCCATCTGTATTTTGCATAAGGCTACCTTTCTGCCTTCCGAGGTTAAGCTCTACCTCCATCTGCATTGCATAAGGCTACCTTTCTGCCTTCCGAGACTAAGCTCTGTCTCCATCCTGCATGGCTGAAATATCGCCACTTTGTTTTCTTGCATCGGCTGAAAGATCGCCACTTTATCTCTCTCGCATGGCTGAAATATCGCCACCTTTTATTTACGTCTTGCATCGGCTGAAATATCGCCAAATCCTACATTTCATGGGCTGAAAGATCGCCATCTTCTGCATTTCATGGGCTGAAAGATCGCCAAATTGTCCAAAGGCGTCATTGTTCGGAGGCACCATTTGCATAGCCCGAGAACGCCATGCCATGGCCTGAGGACCCTATTTTATCTTTTGCATATCATTATTCAAAGGAATCATAGTTCGGAGGCATAATCTACATGGCCCGAGAACATCATTTCATGGCCTGCGAATTTTTATTTACGCTCTTCATAGCCCGGGACGTCATCCTAACCGTCCAAAGACAGCATTCATAGTCCAATGGGAATTTGCATCACGTTTAAATTTATGCACAATATACGCTCGTATGGCTTACTTGCAGGTACACCGGCTGGAAACGACCGTCTCAGCATGAGCGATCCCGCTCCGGTTCCCGCAGCCTATCGATTTTCAGAAACCTCTCTCAATCTAAACATCGCGTTCGTCCGTTTCAAATCTCCATCGGCATATTCTGTCAATGGTTCCTGAACTACATATGACCTGATTCTTGTAAGACCATGGATATGTAGGCGGCTCAGAAACCAGAGCTCGGTCAGAATTCCTTTCAAATCGCCACTTCCGGTCAAAATTAGCCATCTTATCTTTACCCGACAACTCTTTCATCCTTCCCGGGTAAAGAGGGGCAGTTGTTGATACCCAATTTTTCCCTAAGTATTTTTTACACTCAAAATACTTTCAAAATAACATATATGTGCATACATAAGCATGTCCAAGTATTTTGGTATTTTTCCCAAATTTTTTAAGGATTTTTCAAAACCAATTTATTGTCTATTTTTAGCAGTGCAAAATCCAATAATTATTCCCAAAGTTATTATTTTGGTGAATAATTTATTTATTTCTCATATTTACACCAAAATATAATTAAGGTGATTTTTGCATATTTTTACAAATTTATTTGGTATTTTTAAAGCTAATTTGCATATAATTGCAATTATAGCCCATGTTTCGATTAATAGTATTTTTATAATTGCAAAATCAGTTCCAGTATTTTTGTATTACTAATGGTTTCAGTACTTTTAATTTTCTTTTAAAATCATTTCCATTATTTTTATAATATTAAGAGGGAGAAATTGGCTATTTAATACCTAACCTATTATTATTGCAATTTTAGCCCCAATTATAACCCACCCCATCAGATTTTTAATTAACCCAATACCCAATCCAAATCCGCCAAGCCCAATCTCCGAATAACTCGGCCCAACTTCGATTTAATCTGAGTCGTTGATCAAATGAGATCAACGGCCCAAATTTCGTTTCCTTAATTAAATTCTAACTACCCTCCTGACCCCTCATTTCATCGAGACCGGTCTCTCTCTCTACTTGGTCTCTTCCTCTCCTCTTTCTCTCTAGAACCTTCTGGTTCTTCTCCGATGGCCTTCACCATCTATCCGACCACCTCCATCCTCACCTCTTTCGACCACCAGCCGCCGTGAAACCTTATCTCGCTGATTCTCACTATCCTGGAGACCCCAGGAGCCTCCACCATACGAGATGGTCACTGAAAGCTTTGCCTGGTTTGTCTTCGGCCTTTCTCCGATGGGTTTTGGTCCGATGGTGCTATGAACACCATTATTGCTGAGTTTCACAGTCAGGTTTCTCCTACTTCTCACTGGTTTCTTATGAAACCCTAATCTCTACCCAAACCTCTTAAATCTCTGTATTTTTAAACGATTTTAACTCACACCTTTATGTTTTACACTACTCTCTACTCGATCTTTACGATTACTCAAGTTTTAAACGTTTTGTTCCCTTTTTTTTCAAACTAGGGTTTCTGAACCCCTCTTCGAAATCACTTTATGTTCTGATTTTGAGTACTATATGTTTGTGTTTATATTATTTTCTTGTTTGTGTGATTTTCTGGGTTATTCTCCGAGTTCTATGCTTTAATTTTGTTGTTAGGGTTCCAACCTTCTACTGTTTCTGTGATTTCTTGCTTAGGGTTCTCTGATTTTCGTGCCTATCGTGTTTAATAGATTTAATTATTCATTGTTTACCAAATATTCTGCTGATTCTGTGCATCTCTTCGAATTCCTGATTTTGTACACGTTTTCCTTAGAAGTTTTTCACTGATTTTGAATCACTTCCTTATTTGTGAGATGTTTTCCTTACTTAGAACTAATTCCTTGTGATTTTAGTCTCATCGTGATTCTTTGACTAATTTTCAGAGTTAATTTATATTTTTACCATATTTATGCGCATAAACATACTTTCAAATATTCAGTATATATTTTCCTTACTTGAAATATTATGTATTTGGTCCTTATTACATGTTACATGCTTTACTACTCCTATTATGGTAGATTCAGTAGTCTAAGTGATTTTTTCCTTATCTGATATAACTTGTACCCATTCGAATCATGACTCCCTAATTAAAAGGAGTTTGGTCCTGTGATTGATTCCAATTGGTATTGCTTCTATAATTGTGTACTTGTTACCCTATTCTCTACTTGTTTTCAAAACTATAAATACTCTACCCTCTATTTAGCATAACAGACGAACAACCACACTGTTCTGAACTCTCTCTTACACACACAAGCATACTCACTGTTCTCTCTTACTTTCCTACACATTCTCGCTCGCTTCTCTTATTGACTACTGGTTACTTAGTCGGCTAGAAGACAAGACTGAGTAGCTTGTTAATCTACTATTTTATAGCTCTATACATTGCTTCTCTCTTGGTCTGCACACTACTGCTCTACATCCCTGCACACTACTGCTCTATTATCCCACTCTTGACTGGTATGTCTGCTATTTGATTTACAGCTTCCAAAACAACATGTTTTTATGCATGTTGCACTTTCTCTTATTTCTTTTATGCTTCTACTTATGGTTCTGTTGTTTTCATTGCAATTAGCGTGCCTCTTTGCTAGTTCATTGATGTGATTACCCTTCCCTTAATTCAGCATGTCTACTGCTTCCCTTACTTGTTTAATACAGTTCTTCCTTACCCCCTAACCCCAGTACATTATTAGCATGTATTCACGACCCTTCCTAGCTACTAAATAATCCTGAACCTCTTCCATGAGCACTTTGGGATGAAATGTGTTGTGACTGTTTAAGTTCTGAAATGTTTTCTCTGATGTCTACGTATGTGCAACTATGCTCTCACATGTGAACTACTTGTCCCCATTTCCCCTGTTTGTGTTTGCTTCCCTGAACTATGTGTGATATTCTAGTTCTGAGATTGTCCTACTCACCTTCTTACAAAACTGTCACACTCTTCTATTGTTTTTATTTCAAGAGCTGATTCTATATGGATCATTTTTAAACAGTTTTTTTTTCTCAACTCAATTTCCTTAAACTATATCACACACTCTCACTACTCTTAGAGATTAGGTCCTGCCCCCTTCGTGTAAGCATTGCTTTGGGTATCTCTGAGTACTCACTGAACTTTGATGCACAAGGATGGTAATTCCACACTGCACTTGTTCAACATTTTTGGTAAATGTTTGGGTGTTGGTATTGGCCAGGGACCCAATGGGGCCTTAGAGAGCTTTGCCGCACCCAGACCATGGCAAAGGCTGTGAAACTCGAAAGGAGTGAGGTTGGAAGATTGGGCCTGGCTGAAGGCTCCCTATAGAATAACTTCTTATTTTTTATTCTTTATTACTGTAATTCGGCTATCCTTGGTTTGTAATAATTTGTAAACGAATGATTGGGGTCGAATAGTGAATATGGGAGGGGTTATCCATGCTTAGTTCAAGTAATGGGTAGAAAACATGCTTATAGGACTTTATTTACCTACTTGCGCAATAGATATCATGTATAGGACATGCATCTCACATATTAGTAATCCTATTTTAGGCTCTTTACTTTCAGTCTATTATTATACTCATTTCGTAATCACGATTAGTTAATAACCAATAAGTAACTGTTATAAAATTACTAGTGCATTCTCATTAGCATTTAGAGACTATGTTTTAGGAGCTTCTATGTGCATTAGACATCCTGTTACTTAGGGCTTTTATTTTTTCTGAGTTGCAATTGTTGAACGCCTCACCAGTATGTTTAATCTAATAATACAAGTTTGGTTAACTGCGTCCTTTTAAAACTGGAATTAATATGCATGTTCACCCCCTTTAAGGTAATTATGCAACGCATACGACGCCTACACAAACTTTAGGCCTAATAAGAATCGATTAATCATGTTTTACCGGTTTAAGACCAATCAGCCTCTTATAATTTTGAACTCTGCTGCTCCCATTCTTGCTGAAGTTCACTCTGTTTTTTTTTTTTAAAAACTCCCGCTCTATCTGGAAACAAAATCTTGAAATTGTGCATCTATTTACTCTCACTGGTTTTCTGGTTCTTGTTCTATTATGTTTTCAAACTACTGGGTTACCATTCTTTGCCCAGAATTGTGCTATTTTGAATACGTGTCCAGTACCTCGTTAAGCTACTGTCACTACTTGATTTTCAAAAACCATGCTTTAACGATTTTTTTATCTGTCGCTAAACTCAACTACTGTTATCTATTCCTGTTTTCTGAAAACTCCTATCTTTGAGACCTTAAATGTGTTTGAGACGTGCTGATTACATGTTTACTTGTGGAGGGATCTGTGAGCTTTTTATTTGCCTTTGTGTTCCCTTTATGTGTAGTCCTACTTGTTATGTATGTCGCTTAGCATTTTGTCCTTTAAACCTAAGGGTTCAGCTAGTCCCTACCTTGTAGGAATAGTGGTCCTAAATACCCTCTAGGATTTATAGGATGAGACGGGTAATAGCATGCAATAAGTAACGATACCATTCCACGCTTTAATACCTTAACGGGATGGGATGGGTATAATATGGATATGATGACTGGTGCGCCAATATCACGTGCGACCCCTCTTCTGAGTAGTGATTGCTGGATATTGCATTGATGTGATCCATATTATTTGTAAACCAAGGACCCCCTTCCCTTTATTTGCTTTCATCTCTTCTTGTAAAACTTTCAGATCCTTTTTCATAAATTTTTGCCCTCTCTACTTTCCTTCTAAAGTTTTCAACCTAATTGCAATGTTATATGCGATTCCTTATTTGAACCTTGATTGTTTACTTGTAAAGTCACAATTGTAGCATGGTCGGGACCACACTAGTGGATCTTGAGGGATGCCTAACACCTTCCCCTCGAGATAATTTCTAGCCCTTACCCGAACTCTGGTTTTCCAACTCAAACTCTTCTAAAAAGTGTCCTAATGCACTATACTCATTAGGTGGCGACTATTCAACTTCTAAACCCAATTCTCGAAAGGGAATAGAGTTGTTCTCCCAATGTCGTATACCCGATTTCGACCAGTAGAAAAAGGGGACGTCGACAGTTACTGTGTTAGGCACTTTAAAGCTAATTTTCAGAAGGCATATCCCAACAAGGATCTCCATGATTTGATGTGGATGGCAGCAACAAACCATCAACAGCATAAATTCCGGATGCACATGGAATATATCAGACAAGAAGACGAGGTAGCCTATCGTTGGTTAATGCGACATGACCCTGAAAATTGGACGTTGCATGCGGATGGTGGCAGACGATGGGGAACTCTGACTACAAATGTGTCAGAGTCTTTCAACGGGTTATTGAAGTCTGCAAAAGGATTGCCTGTCACAGCCATGGTGCGGTTGTTGTTCAAGCAGATGGCAGAGAGATTTGTTGAAAGGTCTGCAACTGCAACATCATTGATGGAAAAGGGTGTTGAATTTATGCCAGTGCCTATAAAAAGATTTGAGAAATATAGATGGCGAGCGCATTGGCATTCATTTTTGCAGTATGATAACGAAAGAAATGTTTTTTGAAGCTCGCACCGCTATCCATCAAAATCGAGGTAATAATGTACATACTATAAATGAATCTAGAAGGTTATGCTCTTGTGGAAAATGACCCATCTACCACATGCCTTGCTCACATGCCATCAAGTGCTTTCAACAAGTTGGTTTGGGTGTAATCGGGCTATCTCAATAATCCTATAGAATCCCGTGGCCTGGAGGCGATGGACTACACGCTCGTGGAGAACTCTGTCATGAAGAAAATCTCACAGGTCATCCACTCTCCTAGCGCAGAGAGCCTGGGAAAGTAACTCTCCATCCCATATATGGGCGGGCCTATGATCGCCCTGAAGCACTAATAGCTCACGAGAGTAAGGGCTGAGACGTATAGGCGCGTCCATGTCGTCAACTGTAAATTAAACAACATTAATTGTATGTTAATTATTAAATTGTACAAAGTATATGTAACAATTTGGGTCCATGCTCGATATTTTAGGCCCAGTAGCACCAAATTTTCGTGAATATTTATGTGTGTCAATTTTAATTTTTTTATAATTTTGTGTGTGTTTGTTTTATAATTTAAATTCTATATTTTTTTAGAGATTTAATTGTACAAAGTATATGTAACAATTTGGGTCCAGGCTCGATATTTTAGGTCCAGTAGCACCAAATTTACATGAATATTTATGTGTGTCAAATTTAATTTTTTGATAATTTTGTGTGTGTTTGTTTTATAATTTAAATTCTATTTTTAATTATTAAATTGTACAAAGTATATGTAACAATTTGGGTCCAGGCTCGATATTTTAGGCCCAGTAGCACCAAATTTTCATGAATATTTATATGTGTCAATTTTAATTTTTTAATAATTTTTTGTGTATTTATTTTATAATTTAAATTCTAAATTTTTTTAGAGATTTAATTGTACAAAGTATATGTAACAATTGGGTTCCAGGCTCGATAGTTAAGGCCCGGTAGCACCAAACTATCGTGAATATTTATGTATGTCAAATTTAATTTTTCAATTATTTTGTGTGTGTTTGTTTTATACTTTAAATTCTAAATTTTAACAAAGTATATATTTTCATCTACCATTCTAAAATTACTTAAACTACAAGGATTCTATGCTAAAATACTATACAGTTTACTATGCTAAAAGTTTCTACATTTTACTACGCTAATAAATAAATTAAATATAAACAACATATATATTTTAATCAGATAACATTAAAAAAAATAGCTACAACAATACTAGTTTCGCAAATAAAAAACACATAATGACATAGTAATACTAATATCTAAATACTTATATTAACATAAAAAATTAAATCTAAATTTTACACTAATATCTAAGTCCGGATAAATATAACATACTAGTTTTGCAAATACAACACAAAAGGACATGAAAACACATTCAATAGGCAGTGATATACATTATTATACAAGTTTGGACATAAAATAAATTGAAATACCTCGATGTTGTGTGTGTATTGCGTGAAAATTTGAAGACGAAGGAGATAAACCACGAGTCCAGAATGCTCTACTACGATGGAGGACCTACGTTCCTGACCTTTTGTGTGACAGGAGGGGACTACATTTTTTTTTTTTAGATTGTCGAGCAGTTGGGGACGGGGGGACCAGAAGGAGAAGGGAGGGTTTGTAAAAAAACGGGGGAGGGTTCTGTCGAGGAAGAAGACGAGTTCAAATTAAACGCTATATATAGCGTATGATTTGAAAACGCTATATATAGCGTTTAATTTGAACACGCTATATGAGAAGTCAAATCGTCTGACACATATAGCGTATAACAACAACACGCTATACTTAACGGCAGACGTTACCGTTAATATATAGCGTGTTGTTGTTGCACGCTATATATAGAAATGTCGTTTTTTTTAATACACTTATTTGTGTGTTTTGAGTCCAAACACACATTATTTAGGTTCCGGACTCATAATAAGAGTAGGGAAAATCTTTTTTATCACTTCATTTTGATTAATAATATTTATTTTTTATCAATTCATTACATAATCATGCTAAATTTATGTGGTTGTTAGATTTAAGAAAATCATGAAAAAGAAAATATTTAACTATAACTTACATCTGGAGTTGCAATTTTAGAAATTTCTTAACTATTTTTGGTCTATTAGGTGATGCTATTATTTGATACATTTGGTTTTTTTTGGTTAAATCTTTTCTTTTACGATTTTTTATTAAATTTAAGTCAAAATTTATTGAATTTTAACAAAGATAATAAAATACTTTTGATAAAACTTAAACAATTAAAGTTGCTTGTGAAAACATCACGGGCTAGCCAGTTTTCAGACTAGTAATTGAAAAATAGCCAGCATTTGCAAAGTCATTGAAAAATAGCCATTATTTTGCTGCAACACGGAAAGTTCCAGCATAATAGACTGGAGATTGGTGCACCTATGTTAGAACTTCCGGCATATTATGCTGGAACTCCAATACACGAAAAGTTCTAGCATAATATACTGGAGATTAGAGCACCCGTATATGAACAAATTTGGTGTGGTGGCGTCGTTTCCTTTCTATTTTCTCTCATCTTGTCATTCCTTATTATTAAATAATCATATTTTATCTTTTATCCTACTTTTTAATATAATAATTCTACTTCGCATCTTATTTTTTCTTAGTAATGTTGCTAGTTTATTTTTCATATTTTTGGTGTGTCACATCATGAAATGATGACAAATGATACAATCTATCCAAACATTGTATTCATCAAACAATACAATGCAATATAATACGATACATTATGAAATGACATGTAATAAGAATCAAACAAGATGTTAGGCACTGTTTGGTTGGAAAATAAGTTATCGCATGATTAATTATCCGAGATTAGTTATCTCACCCTCTCATAGGGATAAAAATAACATTATAATTTTGGAATAACTAATCCCGAGATTAATTATACCGTTATTTTATTTCAACCAAACATGAAATGAAGGTGAACCCGGATTAACGATGAGAAGCGGTCAAATCAGTAGCAAAGGCACCAGGACGGACGGTTGGTTGAACCGGGCGATAGCTTCGCGATCGATAGCTCAGTGAGGTACGCCACCCGCCCTACTTCTAATATCTCAAATTTAATTTCGAAAGTAATTATCTATTACCCGTACCAAACGATCCCTTAAGGGACTATTTTAAATTTAATTTTAATCCCAAACATACGGGATCATCTATGTCATTTTTCTCAAAAAAAAATTGCCCCTTTTTTCGTTCTGAAAAATAAGAGAAAAAGAAGAGAGATATAAATGCTCTCCTTGTAGAATTCATGGCGGGACTTAAGAGCACTGCAGCTGCTAAAGCGCCAAAATAGAAGCGGCAGAAATGCTCTACTGAACAAACCATGGTGCCTCATTCACTTCAATTTCTTCGTTTCATTCCCTCCTCCATTCGCCGCCTTTCCATTTTTCCCTACAAACCCCAGGTAATTTTATTCTCTCTTTACATATACACAATTAAAAATATGGGTATTTGTTCCTTTGAACTTAGAATTCAGTTATAAGTATAGTTGTTATCTTGTCAGTCTTATTTTTGCTTTTTGTTATAAGTTTTCTGCTTATTATGTGTCTTTTTTTGGGGGTTAATTATTTATCAGAATGGAATTGCTTGGACAAGGATGCTGAACACTGATGCATCTTGGGCAGGTGATAAAAACCATCTTTTCTTGTTTAGTTTTATTTTTATGATTCTAAAGTTCAAAACATTTTTAATTAACATAAAAAAGTTCAAACCGTTTTTTTTGGGTGGGGGGTGGGGTGGGGTGGGGGTTACCTCTTTCAGTGGCACGTTTCAGTCCTCTTCCTCATTATTTAGAAAAATGATCCACCGATTCAGGTACAAGATATTATCATTACCGCCTAGACAATTAGACATCCAAACCGTAATCGCAACGACCCAATTGCAGGAGCGGAGCTCTACCAACTGAGCTATATCCCCTGAGCCAAGTGGAGCATGCATGAAGTAATCGGATTCTTCTTCTATTCTTTTCCCTGGCGCATCTGGCCATCCCGGACTTGAACCACAGACCTCGCCGGTGAAGTAAATCATCGCACCTACTGTCCAACCAATTGGGAGAAAATCAATAAATTCCTTTTGGGGAGCGATTCATCCTTCCCGTACGCAAAAAATGAATTTGATATGTTATAAGACTTTGGAACAACTAGAAAATTATATTATAAAATGCTTGGTTGCAAGTTCTGTAATTGTCTGGTGCTTTTGTGTTATACATACCATTTGTATCTAGTCTTTCAAACTTTTCGATGGCTGAATTTTGCTGTTCCATGTTTCCAGGTTAGAATTATATAGCAGGTTTTCTCTTTGAGACCCTTCTTAACATTTGTACGCTTAATCCCCATGTGAAGCTTTCTTGTGTTATTCTATCTGATCCGAATAACACTGACTAGGAAAGGGGAGAAAAGAGAGTGAATAATATGGGTTGTAGAGTTACACAGAGTTAAAAATTTTCTAAACATCTTGTTTCTTGATTAGTCAATGATTACAAGAGTCTAGTTGTGGACATCAATCCTTAATATATTGAGATTAGGAGGAAGAATTATTCTGTTACGCCAAGAATATTGAACATGTTGATTTTTAGTTGATTGCTGTTTACCATGGCAACTCCTTCTCAGCTATGTAGCTAGCACATGTATCCACAAGTCTGCTTGGTCAATTTTTTTTTAGAACTCTGCTTGGTAAAATTTGTTTTGCATTTACTAATTGTGTGGTATTACTATATATGTTTCGATTTAGTATGAAACATAATACTTATTGCGGTAAAATATCGGTTCACTTACAAATCAAAGAGCAATTATTTGGCAGAAAAATTGACAAATAGGAAATAGGACGAGATTATGTTCTCAACTAGTAAATGTATGTAAGATAATGCTTTATTGTATGCTGCCAAACCAATTGCTTGTCTCCAAGTACAGTTTTAGGTTGGAGTTACCTATTGGTGTTAAACTGCATGGAATCTTTTTGTGGCTTCATCGTATATCATGCTCCTCGAGCATTCAGGTGTCTCTTAATAACTCCAACCTTGTTTTTTGTTGAATCTCAGAAGGTGAATTTGATGATATCCAAGATGATACCAAAACATCAGAGAAAGCCACTGCATTGCATTTGGCCCTCTCGCAGCTTGTAGGTGATTTTGGCAAAGAATCAATGTTGTCCTTGCAGCGCTTCTTTGGTGCTAGACGACGTGCACCTGTTGTACCTACTGGCTCGTTGAGGCTTGATCTAGCACTTGGGATTGGAGGACTACCCAAGGTGATTTTATATAAAGTGATTACATTAGATGTGTTTATTTCCAAATGTGGATTTTGTCTCCGATACCGGTTGCATAAATGGGGTCTTCATGTAGTGCTGATGTGTTGTTCTCTAAATTTTTTAATCTCAAACAAGTAATGGCTGATTTTCTGTTTTCCTGTATGTGCAAAGGGCCATGAATGTCTGATCTCTTGAAGCAGTTTGCAATTTTCCTTTGCCAGACTTTAGTTTCTTTTGAGCGGAGAGGATTAGGACAGTATAGTCTATATTTGTCTTAACTTATCTTGAAAATAACCGTATTGGATTTATAAATCAGCTACTGTTCTCAACCGGCTTGTTTAAGGCTAGCATCCAATTAGAAGTGGTTTTTTATTGGCTTTTAGTGGCATAATTGTCTGAGGATAGTCATGTGCCTAGAGCATTCTCCTTCTTTTCTGCTGTGAGGCTTCACCAAATGGATATATGTCATTTAACAATAGGAAGATGCTAGTGCCATTTGTAACCATAGTTCCTTTTCCTCTGGGGAAGGGTTCTTCCAGTACATAGTAGTTTCCGGGGATTATTAGTTATAAAATAATGATTTCAGCGTGTGTTGCTTCTCTGGATCAAAGTACTTCTTTGTGTGTTTTAAATTTGTAGTGATCTGTATAATGATTTTAGTGCTTGTTGCTTCTCTAAATCAAAGTACTTTGATATTGTTGTTGTAACAAGGATATCGCGGGTATTAACACTTGCTGTTCATTTGAATTTTCTACTAAAGGGAAGAATTGTTGAAATTTATGGACAAGAAGCATCTGGGAAGACAACACTTGCCCTTCATGTAATTAAAGAGGCTCAAAAGCTTGGAGGTGAATAGTTTAATGACCTTTTACTATTCACAATATGTTTTCCTAGCTTATTATTTACATATTGTATGCTTTTGTTTTCTTTTAAATAGCATCCGCTGATAGAATGAACGGAAACTTTATCTTTTCCAGTTGGGTACTATCCTTACTTTTTTCTTTTGCATAGTTCTCATGGCTGCAAATTTTTTGTGTTTATATAGATGAGCTTACTTCATTGGCTAACAAATGGATTGAGTGCTTCTTAGTTTTATATGTCGCAGAACTCTTTTTCTTTTTTTGAGAATGAATATGTCGCAGAACTCTCAAGAAAAGACTACTTTTGTTCTGATCTTCTTCTTGAATTTTGATTAGAAAACAACTAGATCTTATTTGATCTAGTTTGACACAAAAAGTGATGCCGCTTGAAACGAGGGGCACCACATAAGGATTTAAAAAACGACGTTAGACAGTAGTGATATTAAACAGTTTGATCTGCAGATGTACTCATGGACATTGTGCAATCCATATTCTTTCCAACCTAATTACTTAAAAGAAACTAATGAAGAGTAAATAAGAAAGTGATTCTAACTCTCAACGATAAGGATGATTTACCTTTTGAAAGGAAACATTTCAATGTTTAGCATGAGATAATGATATCCAGAATGGTAAGTGTGAAATCTTTACAACCATTTCAGTTTTTCCTTCCTCAAACAATTTTCAAATTAGTTTCCTCTCATCCTATTATCTTTGTACTGATAGGTTACTGTGCATACCTGGATGTCGAAAATGGAATGAACCCCTCTCTTGCTGAAGCAATAGGGGTTAATGTAGAAAATCTCCTTATTTCACAGCCAGATTCTGCTGAGAATCTGCTGAGTATTGTTGATACCCTGACAAAAAGTGGATCCGTGGATGTAATTGTGGTTGATAGTGTAAGTGCTTCCCTTTATAATTCAAGGCTGATTTATTTGCTCCAATTTTCCCAGTATATGTCCACAATTCCCTTTTTCATTCTTGTATTTTCTATAATTTACCCAACCTGTTACTTCATCCTATTGATCCCCTAGACTCAGGCTGCTAATTGAAATTTCTAGTTTTATTTTTAAATTTTTTTCTTTTAACAGGTGGCAGCTCTTGTTCCCCGACTAGAGCTTGATGCTACTCTAGGTGACTCTCCTAAAGGCTTACAATCAAAGATAATGACACAAGCACTACGTAAAATTCATTCTTCGTTATGCAACTCTAGCACACTAATTATTTTCGTTAATCAGGTTTGTTCTGGTTACTAGAACACATTATATCTTGCTATCCGTTTTCTGTTACAGCTGGCGTACTGATCTGACCTCTATTTAGGTAAGATCGAACAAAGGATTAGCTCGAGGCTCAGGGCGTATGGAGGAAGTAACTTGTGGTGGAAATGCTTTGCCTTTTTATGCTGCTGTACGACTTAGAACGATTAGAAAACAATTGCTTAAGAACAGGGATAAGGTAAATATTGCATGTTTTTGACTCATTGGTTCGTGCCTTCAGAAATATATTTTAGTAACCCAATTATGATATGAATTATTCCGAATCTGTCATTCCGTCTCTTTCTTATGAGCATGAGAAGGAGAAAATGCTATGTCCCTACTGACAGTTTAATTTTTTTTTTTTACAAAACATAATTAATCAGATAAACAACTGAAGTCATCAGGGTAAAAAGCTTAAAATCATTTAAGTTATGCCATCGGACCCAGACATGTGTGTGTGTTAATTGTTGAAGAGAACATATGAAACTACTTCATTTGGATATTTGAGATGCTCATTGGCTAGAAGCTAATCAAATAGACGCGAGTATGAGCTATTAGTCATTTACAGTGTGTATTATTTTCAGATTGGAAGACCTCTCAATCTGTGATCCAGAACATTGACTTATGACTTTTCTTAGATCGTGTACACTTGCTATTACTGTACTATTCACTCCCTCTAGCAAAACTAGAAAGAGCTTCTGCTCCTTCTCTATAGTGTGAATCTCTCTGGGTGTCATGTCTCCGTTCTTAATCCTTACATTCACCCCAGGGAAAAAAAAATTAAAAAAAAGAGAACTCTTTACCTGCTTGTCTTTGTTTTGTAATACCCTTTGTTTCCAATGGACTTGTCAGAGATGAGTTTAAGTGATGTTGCTTTGTCACTTACTTGGCTTGAACTTTTTTCCAGATTACTGGTCTTGGGGTATGTGTCAAAGTCGTTAAAAATAAGCTAGCTCCTGCAGCAACAGAAGCTGAACTGAGGGTACAGTTTGGGGGAGGCTTTTGCATAAAATCTGAGGTTTTGGAATTGGCTTGTGAACATGAAGTCATTCTGAAAGAGGGAGGGAGCTACTTCATAGATGGAGAGGTTTTAAACAGTAGACAGGATGCTGAAGAGTATCTAGCTGCCAATGGTGCTGTTTTAGCTAAGATAGTCGATACTTTAAGAGATCAGCTATTTGTGAACAAGATGGTAAAAACAACTGATTAGATAGTCAGTTTCTGGTTTTAATCAACTCCAAAAATTTTGCTGCCTCGTCCTGCAACAGTATCCTGCTAAAGCCTGCTGAAGGAAAGCTGTGTTAATGAGCAAGGAGCAACTGAGCGTTTATTTCCTCTGTGGAGCATCTGCAGCAACCATGCTATGCAATATTTGTGAATCTTCTTTCTGTCTTATGGTCAAGTATATATTTTATTTTGGGAAAATACATAAGTTGCTCCCTCAACTTGTGCCGAAAAGTGAGTTTCCATCCCAACCTTTACGGGTGTCGTTTTTCCATCCTATACTTGTTCATACAGAATTTAATTCCACCCTAAAAGCTGATGTGGCAAAAAATTAAAAAAAATAAATAAAGTGGTGGCGCGTCTTATTTAAAGCAAAAAAAATATTTTTTTGGCAAAAAATAAAACATATTTTTGGACTTCCCCTCTCCCCCACCTCCCTTTTCTCTTCATCTTCAACCCCCCCACCCCCCTCCCCCAAACCCCTCTTTCTTCTCCATCTCAACCCCATTTCTTTCTTCTCCATTTTCACTCCGCTCATTTTTAAGAGCAAATTTTCTTGCTCTTTTCCCTTTCTTTTTCTTCAACTTTTAGATTCCTCCGGCAAACTTCCCCATTTCTTTCTTCAATTCCTCCGGCAAACTTCTATATTTTCCGGTGATTCAACAAACAAACCCAACTAGATCTTGACCCCCTTATCACCAACCTATGGCGTCACAAATTTTGTGTAGTAAATTTCATTTCTTTCTTGTCTTTTTTTCTCTCTTTGGACTCAACAAATTAATTCATTCAAATGAAATCAAAGCCATGAACCCATTGATAATGGAGGTTTTGGTGGTTGGTATGAAAAAAAGAAGAATAATAATATGTGAATGAAAAAGAAAACAGAAAAAAAGTCAAAAAAATTTAATTTATTGCATTTCTGTCATGGCGTTGATGTGGCATGCGCGTGTGGAACACCCCAGGCCATGAAAGTGGTATTATGCTTCATAAGGTGGTATTAAATTCACTTTGGACAAGTATAGGGAGGTATTAGGACACCCGTAAAGGTTGGGATGGAAACTCACTTTTCGACACAAGTTCAGGGAGCATCTTATGTATTATCCCTTTATTTTTGGTTTCGAGATGTGAGATCACCAGAGTTGTTGCTGGACTGTGTTTTATCTATAGTTCAAAACATAGAGGAGGAGCTACTTCTACTGTCCTTCATCAAGAGGAAAATTTTGGGGCTTATATTTTTGGTTTGTTTGATGAAGATCAAAAGATTAAAGAGGCCTGAAACTATGAAGCATTTCTGACTATATTCACCAAACAGGCAACCAAACTACCCTTTTTTGCCAATTTTGGTTGTTTATCTGTCAGTAATCTTACATACCAAAATGCTTTTTCGTCTACATTCGGTTAGTATAATCCATTTTCTTTAGTTTCCAAAATCAGGTGTAATCGGAGAGCTTAGACCTAAATATTGTTTAAGTTTATTCTTCAAAGAATTTTACATGAAATAATAGAGAGGTAATCTTTGGTTTAAAGAAAGAAACCAAAAGAAATTAAGCTAAGTAAATATAGCAGACACAGACTAAGCCCCTAAGCAAATACCAAACTTAGAAATGTTTCCAGGTAAAAGGCCACCAAACAACATCAAAAAATTTCTGCCTAACATACTCAACTCAGACAAAAAATTAAATAAATAAAACAAGGAATAACAAACATTGAACTATATATACATTGTGGCAAGTCTCTGCAAGTGTTAATCCAGTAATAAAAATTGTGCGCTTGCTTTCATCAATCAACTCTGGATAGATTACTCAAGCAGCTTCAAGTTCCAATTGTAGCTTCATTTTCTGATTGTTTTCAAGTCCAGAAGTAATGGTGCAAATTCAGGAGTTTCTGCTTTCCTTTGTTGGAGGTACTGAATAGAACAGGTCAATAATGTACGACACTCATCTTTGGTGGACAGAGTTACCCGGTACTTGTGTTAGTAGGAGGCAGCAATACTCATCTAGAATATGCTTGATAGCAAATATAAGATCTAGAAAAAAAAAGTATTTCTTCAATCTTGGTAAAACACCTTGTACACTCAGAGCTATCTGCTAGAAGTTGTGCTCTTTCTGTTACTGTCATTCATTTCACCATTAAATGAATTCCAAGAGGAAACCTTGAGCTTGTAAGGAGAATGTTGACCTGAAGAATATGTTTCGTGTAACCTTAGATGTTGCTTCGGCGTGCTCATTGACCTTGTTTTTGCCTTTGCAGATTCCGTAGAAGCCATGTAAGTAGGAAATATAGGAGAATTTGGTAAAGAGTTAACATCAACATTTGATTTTTGTTTTACATTAGAAAATGATCTTCTTGGGAGCGAAGAAGGAGAATGTAGTTCCTCTATGAAATCTGATCTATGTACTTTCCTCGCTTTAAGTTGCATCATTCCGTTCATGTCAGCTAGAGGAACATTTGAGTCTGTAAATTGATCAAATAACTCTACTTTTCTTGGTGCCTCAATTTCTGCCACCTGATGATCAAACCTGCAGCTTCTTCGGTTTTTCTTGCTGGTTAATAATTCCTCTAAAGTTTGATCATCTCTTCTCTCCTGAAAAGAAGCAACATATTGTAAATATGTAACTTCTATACACTGACGGTCAGGTTACCTAAAAGATAAGTACAAGTAACTGTCTATAAAAAGTGAGATTAGTAACGTGGAAAAAGAAGCAGGCTACCTGCTATAGCGTATATAAGTTAAATCTTATTTTATTAACAAAGGAGTGAGAGAATACAAATGCAAGTGAAGTTACCCGATGTGAAAACGAGTATTTCATCAAATGCTCTCTTTTGGCAATGGCTTCTTCTCTTCTTGACCACAAGGCTTCAGTGTCTTGTTCTGAAGCCAAGTTGAAATCCCAAGTCCTATGGCTCTTGCATTTAAGCTGCAAATGACCAAAACCATATAACAAATATGAAAACAGATGAATGACAATATTCAAACTGCAAAAACTAAATAAACTTTATCATTTTGGACAAACAAAATCGATTTCCCTTTCATTGAATCATAGAGAAAAGTAGAAAGATTTTTCTTACCTTTAATCCGTTAGATTTCATGCTCTCGTTTGGGCTATTAATGAGCTTCTTGTCGCTGTAGTCGTGATAATCCTCAAAGGTAGGGAGTCTAATTTGATAAACTCTTGCCTTTGGCTTTTGAAGAGGCAACAAGAAGTTCAATCTGGCAATGAGTCTTCTTCTCACAATTTCACCTCGAATCACTGCTTGAAGCTTCACCAGTCCCTTTAGAGCACTTAATGCTTTCCTTGCCTACACAACATTCCACAAGGTTATAGATTAGGCCAGAGAAGTTTTGATAAGTGAAAACGAAAAGAATAACTAAGTAGCTACAAAAACAAGCATAATATATTCTTACGGGTCGTTTGGTATGCGGACAAAATAGTACCGGGATTATAATCCCGGTACTATTTTATACCACTTGAGAAATGGTATAAAATAATACCACATTTGATGGCATAAGATGGGATACGATGGGATAATAGGTGGGATTAAATTTATACGTTGTTTGGTTGGAGGTATAAATTTAATCCCACCTCTTATTCCACCTAATCCCTCTTACCAAATGACCACTTAAAAATTGTGCCTAGCTATATAAGGGAAGGGTTTAATTAAGTGAAGAGAGATTTTCCGACGACAAAAAAGCTTTTCTTCCCAAACGAGGTGATAGACCACCTTACCAGCCAAAGGGAAGAAAAAAAAAAAGACAGGGTGAAACCTTAGGTTTTCTCCACTTGCTTTGCAGTACGAGTCTCATACAAAGCCGTGCTCCTCTAGAAGAAGAGGGGCCTGCTTCCTAGCAACTACTACGTATATTTTTTTGGGTGTATGACTCAGTTAGTAGAGCATTTGGCTGTTGACATAACGGTCGTAGGTTCAAATCCTGCTATATCCTTACACTCTACTAAGAACAAAGATGCATAGTAGCCCCAAAGATGGCTCTTTGGTCTTTTACTACCTAAATTCTCAACAAAAGATTTGACTAATCTTGGAAACTTTTTAGTCTTATCAATTTAT
Organism: Nicotiana tabacum; assembly: GCF_000715075.1. NCBI lineage: Eukaryota > Viridiplantae > Streptophyta > Magnoliopsida > Solanales > Solanaceae > Nicotiana > Nicotiana tabacum. The sequence goes on from NC_134084.1 coordinate 87,417,199, forward strand.
CGATAAATGGTTGTATGAAGATCTTCAAGACGCTTATAGCAATGACTGCAATTTCTATCCTGATTACTAAGTTTAGTGATGAATTACTAGCTAATACCAGTCAAATGGAAGTCCAAAACAAGTTGATAATGGAATTGCAGGTGCAAAAACACTAAATAGACTATGGACTAAGGAAAATTTCAAGAAACACTAGAGATGATGCTTACCAGGTGGCCGCGATAAGCACTTTGGATTTTAATGGCAGCATCTTTACGTTTCCTTTTGAATTCATTTGGAGCATTCGTTAGACGGATAACATCAGCAGCAGCATTAGCAGCAGCAACAGCAGCCTCAGCAGCAGCTGCTGTTGCTATAGCAACAGCCAAAGCATGTTTCCTCTGCTCTTCCTTTGCCTCATTTAATGTTTTCTCAGGTGCTTCTATAGCAATACATTTCCTCAACTTGCACCTTCCAAAAAAACATTTCCATTTCTTTGGTTTCTGAAAATGTTTTTCATAATTTCCAAGTTTAGAAATCCAAAGATTAAAACTCACTAGTAAGCTACAGAATCTTGAAATTCAAACCTTTTGATCAGCTGTTGGTTTTGTCTCAGGAATGAAAAGTCTCTTGACAAAAGTAAACCAATTTCTTCTCTTTCCCATTTAGAAATTCATAAGTTTACACAAATAGATTTATCAAACACCTTCCACCTTCTGTATTCTGAAGAGGAGAGCAGAATTTCAGATGCATTTCTATTCCATTCAATAAAACAAAAAGGTGTAAAGCTACAATATGAAAACAAGAAACTCTCTCACATCAGCAGAATTGTTCATTTTCACAAAAGGACATTTCTTATGATGACAGCTAAGTGTTCTTGAACTCTTGGAAATAATAGATAGTTCAAAACTTTTGAGTTAGCAGAAAATTTAAGGGACATACCAGTTTTATGGACATGCAAAATTTGGTAAACATCAAACAACAAGTCTTGCCAGTGATTCTTGAATAATAATTGTTGTTTAATTTTCTCCCCTAATGCATGTCTCTTATATCCAACAAGGTGAAATACTGACCTCACTTATGCTTTGAGAAGCACACCATGTGCTGTGGAATATGAAATGGAAGAGTGAAAAGCTAACTTTAGACAAAGGGTTCAGGAAAAAAGAATTGATGTTTCAATTATGTTAAAGTACTTTTGGTGGTGACTTGTGGGAACTCTTTTTAACATAATAATAATATTAATAATAATAAAAGGCCCTCTTCTTTTGCTCCCTTTCCCCTCTTCTCTAACTGTCATTTTCCTAACTGAGAACTGACCTTTTCAAATGTCTTTTTCTGCTTTGAAATTTACTGATTTAACCTGGGTAATTACTGATTTAACATGCCACACTTCTCCGGACCCCGCGCATAGTAAAAGCTTAGCGCACCGGGCTGCCCTTTTAACCTGGGTAATTACTCTTTGCATTCAATTGCCAAAGAGAAGGATTTGGTGGTTTTTGTATTTTTCATTCTTTAGTTTGTCTTTTTCTAGGAGTTTTTGTTAACAAAAAAGTAGCATTATTAGTTTAGGGATAAAGATGAATTTCAGTTATTTATAATAATTACTACTTACTACTATCAGAAATTATGCCAGAGGAGAATATTTAAAAATATTGCATATTTATTCACATCTTGGTGCAACATATGTTAATCTCAACTAACTTGGAACTGAGATGTAACTATTATTATTTATTGTAATATTTTAATTATTACTTCTTATGAAATTAGGGTCTAGGACAATGATTGGTTTTGACTAATATAAATCTTTCTATTCCTAGCATCACCATCTATCTCAAGGTCATTGCTGGTCTTGAAAATAGGCTATTGGAATAAAACTTTTAACATCAACTCATAACAATAATAAGAATGACTAAGCTTTTGCTCCAAACAAGTTAGTGTCGCTCTAACTCATGTCATTATCAGCTCGTGGAATGATTCCAAATTTCGAAATTTTCACAATGTGTTGAACTGTTCAACTAGATTACAGCCCGATAACTTCTCTTGGTAATTTTTAACAAGCTATATTCTCTCTTCCTTATCCACTAAGCAAATAAAAAATTATACACTATTAAAATTAAAACGGCTAAAATCGACGGCCAAAACCGGTTATTAAAGGTCAGCTTCTAAGGAAAACCGATCAAAAAAGGGTGGTTGGTAATCGATAGGTCTGCAAAGAACCAACTGAAAATAGTCGGTCTGGCAAATTAGAATTTTGGTCTACTTTTTGTCACATGACCCAAGTAAAATTTAAAAAACCGACCGCCAACAATCGGTTCATATTAATATTTTTTTTAGTTTAAAATAACAATACCCATCGAAATCGGTCGATTTGTGAAGTAAAAATTTATGAATATAATAAGATAACCGGTCGAAGTCGGTCAATTTCTAACGATATATTTTTAGAATATAATAAGATAATCGACCAATTTCAATCGATTTATTTGAATTTTATCTTTTTGGCCAATTAACCGACTATTTATGATATTTAACATTTTCTATTTTTGGCCAAATAACCAATCAAATTTGATCGGTATTTAACATTTTGTTTTGCCAAATAACCAGCTGAATTCTCTCAGTATTTAACAAATTTACAAACTTTTTATTAATTAACCGAAAGAGCACACAATGCTTATTTTATAGCTACACCACATGCCAAACAAAAATATAAATACAAATAGCTACATGTCCAGTACTATTTTGCTGCCAACAACAAGAACCTCCAACTAATAATAATAATAATCAAAACATCCAACACAATTACATCAATCTCCACCAAAAAATACAACAATCTCAAACAAAAAAAATAATAAGCCTTTCAAACAGTTCACACTTGTTGTTTTATACTTTAATATCACATAAGAAGGAGGGTGATTTGTGTTGTACTCAATTTTTACATGCATTGGATTATCGAAGGACTTGATTCTTCTATGTGTTCCTTACGCTATTATTGCGGAATAAAAAAATGCAAAAAGTAAGAATACAAGGATTTTTATGCGAACACGGCTCAAAAGGTGAAAAACCACGACCTACTACCCAGTAGGATTTTTTTCAAACACTTTACTATAACTCTGAGCCAAACAACAATGTTTACAAACTCTTGCAAACCTAAGGATTAACTCTAACCCTTGTAGCAACAAGCCACGGTTTGTTGCGACTACTTCAAGTTAACTCTAACTTGAAAATACAACTCAAGTTTACAACTTCTTGCAAACCTAAGGATTAATTCTAACCCTTGTAGCAATACGCCACAGGCTGTTGCGACTACTTCAAGTTAGATCTAGCTTGAATGATACAACTCAGGTACCTAGTACAAATGCTTCTAACAAAAGATGAAAGGTACAACTCAAAAACTCCTACTACACTTGAACTAGAATAAAAAACAGACACATCGAACTCTTTATGGAACTGGTTCTTCAATCTGGTTTGTGTAGCTTCAGGATAACATTCTTGAATCTCACAGGAATTGTTCACAAAATGCCTTGCTATTTTGCTCTCAATCCTGCTTTTACTTCAGTACGTATGCATCGCCTGTAAAAGAGAACAAACTTATATTTATAGAGCTAGTAGAATAAGGATTAACTAGAGGCATAATGTTTTACTCTTCCTTGGTGGAAGAGTTCGGGTTAACTTCAACTTTTAACTCGTTCCTTATCTTGGATAGAGTTCTCTTCAAGTAAGGAGTCATGCTCCTCATAAAATATGAAATATTTTCGTTCAGTGATTATCATAAATAATCACTTATACTTATCCCTTGCACGTGTGTGCCTTATGCCGTCGAATTACTTGTTTCCATAATTTTCGCTTCTCCTTAATTATCTCCTTCCTTGCCTTAACTATTATATGTTCTAAATGCATTCCATGATTTATTTGCTACTTGTTAATCATTGTTTCTCCTATTAAACATACTAGACCTTTTCATGCTTTCATGACTCGTTGCTATTTGCCTTAGTTGAATTACTTGCACCTTCTAATTGTCGTTACTAGACTTGCCTTGTTGTGTAGTACTACGTATGTGAATTTTCGAATTGGTATAAGATTTCCTTTTTGATAGAGCTTTATATTCATCAATTGTAGAGGGTCTTGTGATTTGAATTATGAATTTAAAACTATACTCGGTGAATATTTGTACTGATATGGTGGGATCGGGTTGCACGCTGCAATAGGTGAAATAAGGGTGGATTGATATGGTGGTATTAGGGTGAATTTGTATTGATATGGTGGGATGAGGTTGCACGCCGTAACAAATGAAATAAGGGTGGATTGATATGGTGAAATAAGGGTAAAATATGATACTGATTTTGTTATATAGTGGAATTGGGGTGCGTGCCACAACATATAATTATTGTTTACGATTGTGATATTATTATGGTGGAATAAGGGAGGATTATGATGTGCAGTGGGATCGGGTTGCGCGCCGCAACAACCTATGTGCTTCTATTTCTCTGTACTGGGTTAGCTCTCGGTATTTTTCGTACGTAACTCTAAGTAATTTTGATCAGTGCTGGTTTCCTTTGAGGATTTAGATATTTTTTTCAGTTTACTGTCTTATTTCATTTTGTATTTCCTTCTCCTGCTTTATTATATACTGCGTACAGGTTGTAGTGTAAGTGACCTGCCTTAACCTCGTCACTAGTTCGTCGAGGTTAGGCTTGACACTTACAAAGTACATGAGGTCGGTTGTACTCATACTATACTCTGCACTTCTTGTGCAGATTTTGGAGTCAGTCCCAACAACGATTATTAGCGTGCTCGGATTGGCCAGCTTGTGGAGATTGAGGTACAACTGTTTAGCGCCCGCAACTCCTGGAGTCCCCTTCCCTTTTATTTAGCTATGTATTTTCTTCAGACAACTTTACATTTATTTCAGACTATTTTTTATACTATTCTAGTATCTCGTGCACTTGTGACACCGGGTCTAGGGTTGTATCAGATGTTTTGGTTGTTTTAGCTTCCGCACTTTACTTTGAATTATTGCAGTTATTTCAGTTCTTTATCATTATTTAATTTAAACTGATGAAAAACGGATAAATTATTCTAATGTTGGCTTGCCTAGCAAGTAAAATATTAGGCGCCATCACGGTCCCGAAGGTGGGAATTCTGGGTCGTGAGACCCGAACTAACCACCTTCGCATGTCATAAATAGTAAAGCATATAGGGGGAGTCTTATTTAGGGGAACGGGGATCTAGAAAGCAAAACGACCAGTTGGGTCGTTATAGTTAGTTAATTAGATAGGAATAAATATTATAATCTTTATCATTAGAAAATTGTTTGGACTTGTGTTTCTAAGCGATATTGAACAACTGTAGCTAAGCCTTAGTTCTCTGTGGGATTCGACTCCGGACTTGTAAACCGGATTATATTTGCAACGACCGCTTAGTCCTTTTTATAAGGCATAGTTGGGCGTGATTAGTTACTCTTATTAATCTCTGAGGACTTCCATTTGCAGGATTTCATCCTTTATTGAGCAAGCTAAATGGGATCAACATTTTTACTTTTAGAAATTTATCTAATTTCTTGTTTTATAATTCAATTATATTTTTAATATTATTTAAATTGTACAATTTTTAAAAATTATTTACTCATTGACATGGTAAACATGCACAAAGTGTGTGTGTGTGTGTGTGTATATATATATATTGTCACGCCACAAAACCGAGGGGCGCGACCGACGCTCGACCGGGCAGCCCCAGCCAAGCGGACCGGGGTGCCTTTCCTATTCCACGTGTTACCCCGCGTTTCCATTTCCCATTAACCAAGTGAAATAGCCATTTATAAATTTAAATACATTCTTACGAGATTTACATAGCATACATAGTTACTTAGCGTGGTTTACAAGTTATACTGCCCAAAATACATAAGTACATAACCCACATTTCTTGTCTACGGAGCCTCTAGGGATACAAAAGAGTGATACAATACTTGTCGGTAACAAGGCTCCGGCTATACCTTACACCAAAACCAAAACAAGACTCTGAAATAAAAAGTGGCATGAGCCACGCAAGGCCCCGGGAGGAAAAGGGCTCACCAATGCTTCTGGCGGAAAGTGAAGGGGAGCTACGATCGGTGGACTGGAGTACCTGCTATGGATCCACCTACAATCATAACACAAATGTAGCGCCCCCGACAAAAGAGATGTCAGCACATTTGAATTGTACTGGTATGTATGAACAAACTTGCCCTAAGTAAATTCAAACCATACACAAGTAACACGTGGTAATGGAACCAACAATCAAATACACATGAAAGAAAACCATCAAGCCAAACAAGTTACAATCTCTCCATTTCCCCTTCAACATTTTCACATCAATGATTTCACAACTTTCTCATATTTTCATTTCAATAGTGATTTCGATCACTTTTTCACCCTTATTTCCTCGGCCACCCTTATCACCACAACTCACACCTTATTACTTCGTGTTGCGGTGCGCAACCCGATCCCACCGAACAATCACAATTCACAAACAACACAACAACAACAACAACAATTCACAAAGAACAACAACAACAATTCTCAAAGAATTTCTATAGCCATCAATATTATTTCGATCATATTCAACAACTCATATGCATTTTATGTCACCGCGATAATTGCCAATACAAGCCATATATGTTATTACCACAGTTGTTCCAACTGCATCATTTACGATTTCCTTCCATCATTTGTTTCTCAACTCTTATCACATAACACATTCACAATCACACATTTGGTTTATTGCCAATTACATACACCATTATATCGGGAAACTTAACCACGAACAATCAAATCATACCAATCACAAGAATTCCACAAATAATCCACGTAGATATCACATACCAAATATTCGTACCCCAAACAAAGTGACTTTACGAAGGTCAAAGTTAGCCATACATACCTCGTTTGAGCTTTCCTTAAGTTACTACGACGTTTCGAAAAATCTAGCAATCCCAATCTACTTGAGACATAACAAAATTAACACAAATTAGGAAGGTATTCATGGTTTTAGCTCATTTGAGCATTTTATCAAACACTAGTTGAGCATCTTGATTTTAAATTCCTTTTACAAGATTTTCTTCTTTCCCCAACCCAATCTTTACTTATTTATATTCATCAATCTTTCCACAAACCTAATTTGTACATGCAGGTATACATAATACTATTACCCCAAGAATCATACCCCAATAACCCACCTCACAATCTCTACAATACCAACACAACCTAGGTTAGGCACCTATGACTTCAAATCCCCATCCCATGAGTTACAATACTTAATCCATACTCATATTTCCATAATAACTCCATATATATAAGTCTAAGGTGTAGGATTACCTCTTGTAGACCAAATCTTGAAAGAAAAATTTGGGGTGTTCTTGAGATTTTGAAGAAACCCAATCAAAATCATGTTGTAACTAGTGATTGAGAAGTGAAATCATCATGAAAATACACTTAAAAACTCACCTTAGGTGTGCAATTGGATGCCTTGGTCGAGTTGGGGGTGTAGAGGAAGCCCTAAGCTTGAGAAACGACTCAAATTCTTTTATTTCCGGTCTTTAGAATATTTAAAAACCTTCCAGGCGCGCGATCTCTCGCTATGTTCTCGCGCGGGAGGTAGAATACTCAGCATAATGCGCGACTTCGCGCTAATGTTCGCGCTAGAGATACCTGCCCAGTTAAATGGTCATAACTTTCCGTATACACCTCCAAATGATGAAAGGTTTGTTGCGTTGGAAACTAGACTCAAAGGGCTTTAATTTTATAGTTTATGCATCACACAACTCCTTATAGAACTGAAGATATGATCGTTCAAAGTGAGGTCTTGTGCGCACTCATTTACAGATTTCGTCTAATATGGAACTTTTCTAACTTGGCTTAGACTTAGGCCTCTCCTTAGACCCCAATTCACCTCTAACATATCCAATTGATATCCATAATATCCTTAATCCTCATTTTCATGCAAGATAAAATATTTGGCCTACCTTGGCACCACGAAATCTTAAATTACTAAGCAAATATTTTTCTGGGGCTTTACATTCTCCCCCGCTTAAGATCATTCGTCCTCGAATGAGGATCAAGTTTCATCCATTAGCCATCCTTATGTAACTTCTGCTTTTTCACATTATGAAATATATCATCAGCCCCAAATTTGGCTAACTCCTTAAATTTCCGAGAATTTTGCCAGAGTTTCCTTTGTAACTAGGACTATCCACCTGTCAGAGGGCCCCAGATACATATCCTAACAGTATATACATGTTCCATAGACATAACATAACTTGTTCAACACCAACTATGGCCGCATAGGCAACATACATAGTCAAAATGGAATAGTTTAACATAGATCAAATCAAAAGATAAGAGTTTACAGGAACCAAATGCATGAAAGCTATTACATAACTATTCAAACAAATGTGGGTACTTCTTTCTCATTTCTTCCTCGGTTTCCCAACTGGCTTCCTCAACCTGCTGGTTCCGCCATAACACTTTTACAGAGGCAATTTCCTTAGTTCTCAATTTCCGGACTTGCCTATCAAGAATGGCAACTGGAATTTCTTCATAAGATAGTTCTTTATTTACCTCAATAGCTTCAATTGGCACAATAACGGACGAATCTCCCACTACCTTCTTCAACATAGACACATGGAAGACCGGATGTACCAACGACATCTCGGGTGGCAGTTCGAGCTTGTATGCTACTTGACCGATCCTCTGAATGATTCTGTATGGTCCGACATACCTCGGACTTAATTTCCCTTTCTTCCCAAATCGCATGATTCCCTTCATGGGGGAAACCTTCAAAAATACCCAATCATCTTCTTTGAACTCCAAATCTCTACGACGAATGTCCGAATAAGACTTTTGGCGACTTTGAGCAGTTTTCAACCTCTCCTTAATAACTTTGACTTTCTCCAAGGCCTGATGCACGAGGTCCGGCCCTATCAATTCTGCTTCTCCAACCTCGAACCACCCAATGAGAGACCTGCATCTCCTACCATACAGTGCCTCGAATGGTGCCATCTGGATACTAGCATGAAAGCTGTTGTTGTAAGCAAATTCTATGAGTGGCAAATGGTCATCCAACTACCTTTGAAATCAAGAGTACAAGCTCGCAACATGTCCTCAAGCGTTTGAATAGTCTGCTCTGCTTGCCCGTCAGTTTGAGGATGGAAAGCTGTGCTGAGATTTACCTGCGTGCCCAAGACCTGCTAAAATTTCTTCCAAAAGTTGGCCGTGAACTGCGCCCCTCGATTTGAAATGATTGAGACTGGAGTGCCATGCAACCTGACTATTTCTTTGATATACAACTGGGCATATTGTTCCGCTGTGTCGGAAGATTTAACTGGCAAGAAGTGCGCTGATTTTGTGAGTCGGTCAACGATCACCCAAATTGAGTCGAACCTGCGCGGAGTGCGCGGCAGCCCCACTACAAAATACATATTGATCATCTCCCATTTCCACATTGGAATTTCTATGATTTGAGTCAATCCACCAGGTCTTTGATGTTCGACCTTCAATTGCTGACAGTTCGGACATCTAGTCACAAAGTCTGCCACACCCCTCTTCATACCGTTCCACCAATAAATTTCCTTGAGATCATGATACATTTTTGTAGAACCTGGATGCACCGAATACCTGGAATTATGAGCCTCCGCCATTACCCTCTCCCGAAGATTATCCACATCTGGAACACATAGCTACCTTGACATTGTAATACACCATCCCCGTCACCGAGTGAAAAGGCCGAAGTCTTGTTATTCAAAACTGCCTCTTTCATTTGTGCCAATGCTGGATCAATGAACTGCTTTTCCTTGACTTCCGCTACCAGTGACAATTCTGCTCCATTACGCACCATAACCTTCCCCTCGTCTGAGGTCGAAATACAAACCCCCAAACTGGCTAATTGATAAACCTCCCGAGCCAAAGACCTCTGATCTGCTCCCAAATGAGCCAAACTACCCATGAACTTCCGACTGAGAGCGTCGGCCACCACATTCGCCTTCCCTGGATGGTATAAAATATCCATATCATAATCCTTGATCAATTCTAACCACCGCCGCTGCCTTAAATTCAACTCCTTCTGCTTGAACAAATATTGGAGACTCTTGTGGTCCGAAAACACATCCACATGGACCCCATAAAGATAATGCCGCCATATTTTCAAGGCAAATACAACTGCCGCAAGCTCCAAATCATGCGTCGGATAATTCTTCTCATGATTCTTGAGTTGCCTTGAAGCATATGCTATAACCTTCCCTTGTTGCATCAACACACACCCCAAACCGACCCTGTAGGCATCACAATAAACCACATATCCTTCTGTGCCCTTCGGTAAGGTCAATATCGGCACCGAGGTCAATCTCGATTTCAATTCCTGAAAACTTTTCTCACAAGCGTCGGACCATTGGAACTTAACTGCTTTCTGCGTCAACTTAGTCAAAGGGGAGGCGAGGGTAGAGAATCCCTCCATAAACCTCCGATAATACCCCGCTAAACCCAAGAAGCTACGGATCTCCGTCGGGGTCGTTGGTCTAGGCCAATCTTTTACTGCTGCAATCTTCTGGGGATCCACCTGAATCCCTTCACTGGAAACAACATGGCCCAAAATGGTAACGGACTCCAACCAAAATTCACATTTTGAAAATTTAGCATACAATTGGTGCTGATAAAGGGTCTGCAGAACTGCCCTGAGGTGATCAGCATGATCCTCCCGGCTCCGCGAATAAACAAGGATGTCATCAATGAAAACAATCACAAAGGAGTCTAGAAATGGCTTGAAGACCCGATTCATAAGATCCATGAAAGCTGCCGAGGCGTTGGTTAGACCAAAAGACATGACCAAGAATTTAAAGTGACCATAGCGAGTTCTGAAAGCGGTCTTAGGAATATCCTGCTCTCTGATCTTCAATTGGTGATACCTGAACCGTAGATCAATTTTGGAGAAGAACCTTTCACCTTGCAATTGGTCGAACAAATCATCTATCCAAGGCAAAGGATATTTATTCTTGATGGTGACCTTGTTAAGCTGCCGATAATCAATACACATCCAGAGCGACCCATCCTTCTTCCTGACAAAAAGAACCGGAGCCACGCCGACACACTTGGCCGTATGAACCCCTTTTCTAATAAATCCTTCAGCTGCTCTTTTAACTCCCTTAACTCCGCTGTCGCCATCCTGTATGGTGGAATAGATATTGGCTACGTATCTGGAAATACATCAATCCCGAAATCAATCTCCCTATCTAGTGGGATCCCTGGAAGCTCGTCCGGAAACACTTCAAGAAACTCATTCACGACTGGCACGGACTCGGGGGCAGACACTTCTGAAGTGGTGTCCGCCACCCTGACCAAATGGTAGATACACCCCTTCCTAATCATCTTTGAAGCCTTAAGGTAGGAAATAAACCTACCTTTAGGCACCACACCATTTCCCTTCCACTCAATAACTGGCTCATTAGGGAACTCAAGCCTCATGACTCTCGTTCGGCAGTCAAGTTTAGCAAAGCACGAATAAAGCCAGTCCATTCCCATAATCACATCAAAATCCACCATTCCAAGCTCAATAAGATCGGCCGTGGTAGCACGACCACATACCGTGACAACACAATTCCTATAAACTCGCGCGGCTGTGATAGAATCCCCAACCGGAGTTGATACAGAGAACGGACTCATGAAGCTGTTCAGGTTCTACCCCAAAACTTGAAGCAATAAATGGGGTGACATAAGACAAAGAGGACTCGGATCAATAAGAGCATAACAATCAATGGCCTGAACAGACAAGATACCTGTGACAACATCTGGAGAAGCCTCTGCACTCTGGCGACCACTCAAAGCGTAAAATCGGCTAGGTCCACTTCTACCACGAGCTCTACCCCTAATTTCACCACGCCCTGCTGGAGCTGGAGGGCGCGCAGATGATGTAGCAGCTGAAGAACCAGATGGCTGAGCAAATCCCCTACCCGTGCCCTGTCTGGGCGCATGACAGTCCCGCTGGATATGACCTCTCACCCCATATCTATAACACACCGGGATATCCAAATAACAAGCCTCCTTATGAAATCTCCCACACTTGGGGCATAGAGCTCCCCCCTGCTGTTGTGATCCCCCTCATGGACGACCGGACTGATGGGGTCTCCTGCTATCTGAACCTGGTCTCAAGTGACTGCTCTGCTGATAACTGTGCACAAATGGCAGTGCGCTCGCTCAGGACTAAGCATATGACTGGGATGACCCTGATGGCCCCCTTCTCTGAACTGGTCTCCCTGAGTGACCCACTGATCAGGCCCTGCTGTTACTCTCCCTTTCTACCCGTATTTTCAACTTCCTAGCCTCTGTGTCCTGAGAGAATCCCACAATCTTCCCATAATTCATATCTGAGTATAAGGCCGCTGTAGCAGCCTCGTTCACCACCAAGGGACTAAGACCCTGAATAAATCGCTGAACTCGATCACCCATGGTCGACACTAACTGGGGAGCATACTTGGACAACCTCACAAACTCCATGTGGTACTCCTAAACACTCATACTGCCCTGCTTAAGGGCCTCAAACTCAGTGGCACGTGCCTCCATTGTCTCGGCAGGCAAGAAGTGGTCCATGAATGCATCTACAAACTCATCCCATCTAGCTGGAGGTCTTTCCTCCCCACGGGAATCCTCCCACATCTCAAACCATGAATACGCTGCTCCCCTCAACCTATATGAAGCCAACTCAACCCTCCCGTCTCTGTAGCCTTCATCACTCGAAGGGTCTTATACATTTCATCAAGAAAATCCTGCGGATCGGCCTCTGGGTCTGTGCCTGTGAACTCTGGAAGGGCTAACCGTAGAAACTGGTTGACTCTGGAGCTGGCGGAATCTCCCTGCCCGCTGGAGGATGTAGGGGCATCATGGGATCCCTGGGCCTGAGCGGCCACTAACTGGGTCAACATATGGATGGCTCCTCTAAGGTCCCCATCAGAAACTCTGGGACCGAAAGCTGGAACTGTATTATGATCTGGAATATCAGCGGGAGGGATGGTAGCACCCTCTGCCGCAGCTGGAACAGAAATACTTGGATCTGGAATAAATGGGCCAGGCAGATTCAAGACCGGGGATTCACTCTCACACACGGCATCAGGTACATGATTCATAGCCACACTTGGGGTGGCATTGGCCCCGAGGCCGAGTCTAGCTCTCTTCTTATGTGCCACTACTGAAAATTTGGAACAGAGCACAAGTTAGAGGTAAATACTTCCACTTTTCACTTCACCGCACGATATAGAGTAACAAAGAAGAAGGTAATTTCCTAAATGCCCATGTAGCCTCCAACTTATAGATGTGGTCGACAACACACCGATAAAAAGGACTCTACTAGACACGGCTCCGAGACATCCTAGGACCCTTTTAAAACCTTAGGCTATGATACAAAGTTTGTCACGCCCCAAAACCGAGGAGCACGACCGACGCTCGACCGGGCAGCCCCAGCCAAGCGGACTTGAGTGCCTTTCCTATTCCACGTGTTACCCCGCGTTTCCATTTCCCATTAACCAAGTGAAATAGCCATTTATAAATTTAAACACATTCTTACGAGATTTACATAGCATACATAGTTACTTAGCGTGGTTTACAAGTTATACTGCCCAAAATACATAAGTACATAACCCACATTTCCTGTCTACGGAGCCTCTAGATATACAAAAGAGTGATACAATACTTGCCGGTAACAAGGCTCCGGTTATACCTTACACCAAAAACCAAAACAAGACTCCGAAATAAAAAGCAACATGAGCCACGCAAGGCCCCGGGAGGAAAAGGGCTCACCAATGCTTCTGGCGAAAAGTGAAGGGGAGCTACGGTCAGTGGACTGGAGTACCTGCTATGGATCCACCTACAATCATAACACGAATGTAGCGCCTCTGACAAAAGGGACGTCAGCACATTTGAATTGTACTGGTATGTATGAACAAACTTGCCCTAAGTAAACTCAAACCATACACAAGTAACACGTAGTAATGGAACCAACAATCAAATACACATGAAAGAAAACCATCAAGCCAAACAAGTTACAATCTCTCCATTTCCCCTTCAACATTTTCACATCAATGATTTCACAACTTTCTCATAGTTTCATTTCAATAGTGATTTCGATCAACTTTCCACCTTTATTACCTCGGCCACCCTTATTACCTCGGCCACCCTTATCACCACAACCCACACCTTATTACTTCATGCTGCGCCGCGCAACCCGATCCCACCGAACAATCACAATTCACAAACAACACAACAACAACAACAATTCACAAAGAATAACAACAACAATTCTCAAAGAATTTCTATAGCCATCAATACTATTTCCATCATATTCAACAACTCATATGCATTTTATATCACCGCGATAATTGCCAATACAAGCCATATATGTTATTACCACAGTTGTTCCAATTGCATCATTTACGATTTCCTTCCATCATTTGTTTCTCAACTCTTACCACATAACACATTCACAATCACACATTTGGTTTATTGCCAATTACATACACCATTATATCGGGAGACTTAACCACGAACAATCAAATCATACCAATCACATGAATTCCACAAATAATCCACGTAGATATCACATACCAAATATTCGTACCCCAAACAAAGTGACTTTACGAAGGTCAAAGTTAGCCATACATACCTCGTTTGAGCTTTCCTTAAGTTACTACGACGTTTCGAAAATTCTAGCAATCCCAATCTATTTGAGACATAACAAAATTAACACAAATTAGGAAGGTATTCATGGTTTCAGCTCATTTGAGCATTTTATCAAACACTAGTTGAGCATCTTGATTTTAAATTCTTTTTACAAGATTTTCTTCTTTCCCCAACCCAATCTTTACTTATTTATATTCATCAATCTTCCCACAAACCTAATTTGTACATGCATGTATACATAATACTATTACCCCAAGAATCATACCCCAATAACCCACCTCACAATCTCTACAATACCAACACAACCTAGGTTAGGCACATATGACTTCAAATCCCCATCTCATGAGTTACAATACTTAATCCATACTCATATTTCCATAATAACTCCATATATGTAAGTCTAAGGTGTAGGATTACCTCTTGTAGACTAAATCTTGAAAGACAAATTTGGCGTGTTCTTGAGATTTTGAAGAAACCCTATGAAACCCAATCAAAATCATGTTGTAACTAGTGATTGAGAAGTGAAATCACCATGAAAACACACTTAAAAACTCACCTTAGGTGTGCAATTGGATGCCTTGGTCGAGTTGGGGGTGTAGAGGAAGCCCTAAGCTCGAGAAATGACTCAAATTCTCTTATTTCCGGTCTTTAGGATATTTAAAAACCTTCCAGGCGTGCGAGCTCGCGCTATGTTCGCGCGCGGGAGTCAGAATACTCAGCATAATGCGCGACTTCGCGCTAATGTTCGCGCTAGAGACACCTGCCCAGTAAAATAGTCATAACTTTCCGTATACACCTCCAAATGACAAACGGTTTGTTGAGTTGGATACTAGACTCAAAGGGATTTACTTTGATAGGTTATTCATCACACAACTACTTATAGAACTGGAGATATGGTCGTTCAAAGTGAGGTCTTGTGCGCACTCATTTACAGATTTCGTCTAATATGAAACTTTTCTAACTTGGCTTAGACTTAGGCCTCTTCTTATACCCCAATTCACCTCTAATATGACTTATATACTTCTTAACATATCCAATTGATATCCATAATATCCTTAATATTCATTTGCATGCAAGATAAAATATTTGGCCTACCTTGGCACCACGAAATCTTAAATTACTAAGCAAATTTTTTTCTGGGGCTTTACATATATATATATATATATATATATGCACACACACACACACGAGACTTGCAAGGCATGCCCGCCAGAAAGTGAAGAGAGGTTTATCAACACCCCGACTTAGGAATCATAACCCACCGAAGAAAAGAAAAAAGTATACCGCAATGCACCTCTCTTTAGTTAAGCTTTTGAAGATGTCTAAATTTACTTTCGCCGCATCGAGGACTTTTTCAAAATTCCGGAGCCAAGCCTGCGCACCAAAGCGCTCGAAGATCAATAATCAGTCTTTCATTGTTAAATAAACTGGAAGTCTTTGGCTAGTGCACTGACATATTTGCCTTCACCTAAATAAAGACAGAGCGTTTTAGGAAGGTTGGTGCCTGGTGTCTAAACCAGAGACATCACACCGGAATGCATCTCCCACCGCAGACAAGAATCCGAACTGAGGAAATTCAAAAAAGAAAATAAAGTCTCTCGGGGAAAAGAAGTAAAATTCGCTATTTCCGACAGCTACGGTAGTAGAGAAGGAGAGGCACTACTTATGAGAAAGAGGAGTTCTCTCTTCTACTCCCGGGTATTGAACCGGGGTGCTTTGGTACTAGACTGGGCGGGCGAGCCATAATCACAGGGGGAGAAAGGCGCAGATCTTTTCATCCTCCGCCAACAAGCAGAGCCGACACCGAGCTACTTCGTACCTTTTTCATTCAAACGGGAATGACTCCACTCTCAGTCCCAGTGTGGCTTAGACTAGTAGAAGGCGTAAGGATGCTAGACCGCTGCTCAATACTGGATAATCCACGTTCATCGGTCTGCAGCAAGCACTGACTTTTAGGGGGCATATCTATCAATATATAATGAATTGAGATTTGAGATGTATATCAAAATAAAGCCCTTTAATTCTAGTTTATAACACTTCAAAACTTTCATCATTTCGATATTCCTATAAACAGTTATAGGAGTTTTACTAAAAACTATCATGTCAAAAAAATGGGCTGCGTTTTGGATGCCCAGGGGTGTGCCAGGCGCGAGTCTAAACGCCAAAATCAGAAGTAATTTTATTTGGGGTGTTTTGGGTGGCGTAGGGCGCGAACTGTGATGTCGAAGGCGTGAAATTGAAATAAAGGGGACGAAGAGAGAGAAAATAGCCTCATTCTTTAAAGATTAAACCTTGTCGCTCATCCTCAAATCATCCAAGGGTTCTCATACTATCTAAGGTGAGTTTTCAATGCGATTAACGTTAGAATACTACTTCCAATCATCAATTCTTACAATATTCCATCTTAAAATCGCTAGATTCTCAACAAGAACTCAAGAACAAGGTCTCTCCACTAATCTAGGGTTTCATAATTCAAGGTAAGTTTCTTAACCGCTTTCAACCACGACTATTAGAGAGGTTTATGGTTGATATTTGTTCCTATAAACTACTACAATAACTTAGATTAATGATGAACACTAGAAGGAGAGAAGAATCGAGCTTAGGGTTTCTATATTTTGGAAATCTTGGAACTTCTAGTATTGATTTTTAAATTAACTATGTATAGATTTGTTTCGTGAGTTGAATCCATTGGATTGGAGCAAACGAAGGTATTCAAAAGCAAGGAATCAAGGTGAGTAGAGACAATGCTTTTACTAAAATTATCTTCTCACAAAGATCATACCACAAGTTATTGTTAAACTGTATATTATATTAACGTGGGCTATGAATAGAACGAATGGTATCACATTATCCATTAGAATTGTAGAAAAGATCCTAGAAGATTATCATAGTTAATTACTCAAGAATAGTATATTTTTCCGTAAATCATGTGTCTCATGCATCCATGACGTGCATATATTTCTTTAATGTATAAACTATTGAAATTTCTTTTACATGATTTTATGGAACTGTTTTGATGAGAATAGTGGAGATATATCATTGTTTTAAATTTTGTGATACAAGAATCACTCATAAGAATATTTTTGGGAGTTTCCTTAGATCTTTGAGAAGGGTTCATAGTCTCTAGTTATTTATGTTACCCCGAAACTACTCATGCCAGAGTAGGAGATTAGTGTAGCATTGGTTCGGGCACTATTAGTTTATATGAGTCCACCAAACTATAGAGTACCTAGTCCTCTATGAGTTTCCACTGAGAATACTAATGAAGCAGTAAGTAAAAGAGACACGAGATTTTTACGTGGAAAAATTCCACTCAAGGGGACAAAAACCACGACCTACACTTGTAGGCTTTCAACTTCACCAACTTGTAATCACACTATTACAAGCCACTTTGTATTGACTCTATGACAAAGAATTCAACTCAACTAACTTGTGATACTCTTACCACAAGCCACTTTATCACTCTCTAGTTACAAAGACTTTAACTTATGACTAACTCTAGTCACAAGACAAACTTAGAAGGTTTGTGATTTTGGGTTTCCTAAAACACAGCTTCTAAGAAAGCAAGATAGGAGTTACAATGAAGAACAAATAATAAGATTACAACTCAACTACGGATACACATCGACTCATTGTAAAACTGATCCTTTAGTGGAGTTGTCTTCTTGTTCTTGACACATTTGTGACTTCAATGCTGGATCAACACTTTAATGTTTGAGAGAATATCACTAAATGCTCAAGTGAATATGTTGTGTCTTGCACCATGTTGTTATACTACCAAAGACATCACAAGGATGATGTCAATTCTTGGTACACGCTTCTTCCCAATGGGAAGTGACTGATGTACTGTCTACTGCACTGTCACGTGTACAGTTGTAGACAGTCACTTTTTGTAGTTGCTTTCCAGCTGTATAGTTGACTTGTACTTCTTTCAGAGAACACCAAGGGATCAGGTCCCTGTCGTGTTCCTCTTTGTAGCAGTTCATTAGCTGGAGTTCATACTGAACTTTGTTCATTTGAAATGTGTACCAAGTGAGTCAGGTTCCCTATCTGATTCTTAACAGTAAGTTTGTTAGATCATCAAAACATAAGAAATATAAGGCAAAGACATTGAAAACCCATCAGGCACTACGAGCAAGGGAAATGACTATTTCACTATCTGCTGCACTGTCGCGTGTACAGTTGCAGATAGTCACTTTCTGCAGTTTCTTTCCAGCTGTATAGTTGACTTGTACTTCTGTTAGAGAATACCAAGGGAAGTGACTGCTGCACTATCTGCTGTACTGTCGCGTGTACAGTTGTAGACAGTCACTTTCTGCAGTTGCTTTCCAACTGTATAGTTGACTTGTACTTCTGTCAGAGAACACCAAGGGATCAGGTCCCTGTCGTGTTCCTCTTTGTAGCAGTTCATTAGCTGGAGTTTAGACTGAACTTCGTTCATTTGAAATGTGTACCAAGTGAGTCAGGTTCCCTATCTGGTTCTTCACAGTAAGTTTGTTAGATCTTCAAAACATAAGAAACATAAGGCAAAGACATTGAAAACCCATCAGGCTATAGCTAGGTTACTACTAACCTGTGGTACAGGAACCTGATGCCTAAATAGTTTTTTGAAAAAGATTTTAACAACTCTTCTTTTGTAGTGCATCATTGTACCTTTAGCTTCTATGATCGTCATGTGTGTTTACCTGCAACGGTATCGATGTGAGTGAGGCTTGGCCAGATAATACTTTAGCTAGTTTTACCTAAAGAAGATTTTCATAGCCAATTGATGAGGTATCAGGTTCTCAATTAAGCTTCAACAGCCCCAGCTTTACCCTGTTTCTTTCAAAATGTTCCTCGCTCAATGCCTTTGGAGAAGATATCTGCAAATGTTCTTGTGCAGCAAAATCTCATACAGATAGGCCCCCTCTTTTTTATTATTTCTGAGACAAATGTATCTGTCATCAACGAGTTTGGTCCTCTTACTATACCAGGTTCTTTTCCATGTTAAGAGCGTCTGCTTCAGCAGTTTGAGAGAACCGCTGGGTTATATTTCCTCGTACCCCATGAGATGATCCAATAGAATGAATTATTCCAGATGTGCTCTTCTTGACCACCAGATAACTTTGTTTCCTTCAAAATGATGCATTTCCTCATGGGAACTGAAATTTGATTAGTAGGGGAACTGAGTAAATTAAGTAGATTTTCCTGCACTCCTTGTTCTGCTACTTGTGGAGTCTCTTGCACTACATCTCCAACTCTTCCTTCAGCTTCAGTTGATAATAATTGAAGTACCAGGTTCCTCCTGAGAAGTGAAAGAAGATGTTGCATTGTCTTTACCTGTCTCCTTCATCTGATTTATCATATTACCCTTGCCATTTGAAACATCAGATATTACCCAGGAACCAAAAAAGGTTTGTTATCTTGATCGTTACTGTTTCCTCCCTTGTTAAAAGAAGGAGCCTTGTTGAATAGTTCATGACCACTTTCTTCCACACATTGTGCTCTTTTATTGTAGACTTTGTAGACTTTTGATTTAAGAGGAATGTCTTTGAAGGATTCCTTCATCACTTTTTGCCTTAGACTTCCCAAGCTGGTCCTTTCCGCTGTTGAGATCATAGCATTTTCATCCAAAGATTCTTAGATGAGTTATCTTCGGTTTTCTTCTGTTGAGCATCTATTGGGGGATTTTGTTTAGGAGGGACCTTATCATACACCTGTTCACCAAGTAGTAAGAAATGTTTGTTGCTTCTGCCCAGAATTCTTTGGTGATTCCCCTGTTAATAAGAATTGTCCATTCCATGTCTTCCAGAGTTCTGTTTTTCCTTTCAACAAAACCATTTAGCTGTGGAGTCCTTGGTGCCGAGAAGTTGTGACTGATCCCATTTTCATTACAAGACTCATCAAATTTTGGCGTTGACATATTCTATCCCGTAGTCAGATCTATACGTGTTTCCTTCAATTCCATCTCCACTTGGATCTTCTTGACAAGTGTCGCAAATACCTTAAAAGTCTCTTTATTTACTCTAACAAATAATGTCCAAGTAGATCTTGGCAGCCCATGAACCAGGTTCTTCTGAATTAGTTCATTCAGAAGTGAGAGCCTTGCATGTCCTAATCTTTTATGCCAAGGTTTTGCATCATCATCAACTGCCTTCAAGCAGCTCATATCACCATCTTGTAGGGATATAAGGTCAATAAAGTAGATGTTCTTGTTCTTTTGGCGACTAAGACCACTTCACCAGTTACCAGATTGGTAACTGTGCGCATTTTTGATAAGAACTCTACTTTGCTCCCTTTGTCACCGATTTGAGAAAGACTCAAGAGACTGTACTTTAGGTAATCCACATAGCAACGTTCTCAATCGAGTGTGACAAAGACTTTCCAACTTTTCGAACACCGAGAATGTACCCTTTTTTTTAATTTCCACAGGATACATTCCCTTTCCTGCAGGGCTTTCAGTAAGAGACAATCCATGGTATTTCTAGTCATGTGCTTTTAGCATCCACTGTTCATGAACCATTGTAGTCCGCTTCCTCTCACTGTTCCCTGCACATATAAATCATGGGTTAGATTTAGGAACCCAAACTAGTTTGGGTCCCTTGTTATGAGAAAAGGGATGGATAAGAGCATTTCTAGTCCATGCAGGCAATATTCATTTCTTACGAGCGGTACCCGGTCCCTCTTTAGTAGTCACTTTTTCAGTAAAAGATTTGTTTTTCTGAACAGATTAGACCTTGGCCTGATAATTTTCTTTGAAGTGCCCATTGTTCCCACAGTGGGTACAAAGCCAGTTATCCGAAACTGTGACATACTTGCTGTGAGGGTTGTAAGGAGTTTTCTCCTTTTGAAACCCTATTTCCTGCCTGTTTCTACTATTGTTGAAGTACATGGAAGTGACAACATCTGAGGACCAGGTCCATTTGAGAGATTTTTCAAGATCAATTTTTACTTTCTTTAGTTTAGCTTGAAGCTGCCTATTTTTCTCAAGTTCACCACATAGACTAGTTTTAACATCATTCAGTTCCTTTTCAAGATTGATGTGTGACTCATTGGCTACTTTTTTCCCTTTCTCAATACTTGTAGGCCTAAGTTCTGATTTAAGTCTCTCAATAGTTTCCTCTAGGTCAGTAATTATCGCTAAAAAGTCATCCCTCTCTTGCTCAGTAGCTGCAATTTTCTCTTCTAGAGTGTGCTTTTCATTGCTAAAGCCTTCTATGGTTTCCTTCAAATCAACAACCACTACCATCAGGTCATCTCTCTCATTTTCTACACTATTTATTTTTTCATTCAAAACATCCTTTTCTTTTTCAAGATTAGCTATGGTCTCATTTAGATCCACTACACAGACCACTAGATCATTTCTAGATTGTTCAGCCTCCTAGCTCTATGGTCAAGATCTCCTTATCATTAATAAGGCTATAATATGCATCAATTAGAACATTTGCTAATGAACTTAACTTCTTAGAAGAGTAGGATTTCAGATTTCTCTGAACATCCCTGAAATTTACCTTATCATTTTCATCCTCTTCATCATCGTCAGACTGAGCCATCAGCGCAAATAGTGATTCATATTTCGTTGCTTCAGTTTCTACTGCCATCATGGAGCTATTTTCTGCATCTGTTTCCTTTTTCTGATTCACAGGAGGAGTCTCCCCAAGAAGCAAAGGCCTGCTTCACAATATTGTCAACTGTACTTTTTCGACTAAATCGTTTGTTTGGAACCGGGTTCCTTTTTGCTGCTTTGTCTGGGTTTGTATTGCTCCTGTTCAGAAATGGATAGTCTTTGATGAAATGCCCCGGCTTTTCACACATGTGATAACTAGGGATTTTGACGCATTTTATACTCCTTCTTGCTTATGCTTTGGTTAAATATTCATACAAAATAGTCCCAAATGGCTCATAAGTTGTGCTTGATTGCAGGTTTGATCAACAAAGTGACAAGATGTCAAAGATCAGCTCAAAAGGAGTAAAACCTGCACAAGTGCCAAAGACAAGACAAGCTCAGGCAAAATAGGTCTAGTGCGGCTGCACACCATTCTGTGCGGTTCGCACTAGGAGGTTCAGAGAGCAAATTTTTCAGGCTAAAAGGCAATGCGGCCGCACTAGATTTAGTGCAGTCCGTACTGGAGTCCATGCGGCCGCACTACTATTCTGTGCGGTCCGCAGAGCCAAGATTCAGAGAAGTTGAAGTTGGAGCTTTCAAGCCAATGCGGTCCGCAGTCCACTTTGTGCGGGCCGCACTAGAAGTCACCGCGGCCGCAGTCCATTTTGTGCGGTCTGCGGAGCCTGAGTTCAGGGAGCTGGATTTTGAAGCCAAGAGTCCTAGTGCGGCTGCAGTCCATTCTGTGCGGTCCGCACTAACCCTGCAGGGGCATTTTTGTCCAGATTTTTTAGCTTAGTATAAATAGAACCTTTTTCCATTTTTAGGTTATCAGATAGATTTTCGAAGCAGCTGCACTCGTGGGAACGACTCTTGTAGCCATTTTGGGCAATTTTACTTACTTTTCATCATTGAATTTTTGTATTTAACTTAGCAATTAATTAATATGTGTTTATCTTCATCTATTTCTTATTTTTCTTCTTTTAATATGAGTAGCTAGACCCCATAGCTAGGGTTGTGGCTCAACCCTAGTGTGGGTAATTTATGGGTCTTGCATTTTAGGGCTAAATTGACTGTCGGTGTTTGATATTTGGGTCAATTTCATGGTTAATTGCTGAATTAGTGGTTGCAAACACTAGTTTGTGTTTAGTTGACTAGGGCTCTTCTTGAGAAAGAGAGCCTAAGTCTCCGAAATTGATCCAACAAGATATTGGGGTGTACTCAAGAGATTAGCCCCAATAAAAGGTTAAACCTCGAGAGAGTAATACCCGACTTGAACCCTAAGTTGCTTGTGCAAATTTGCATACCCAATTGGTCTTGAGAAAGTCAATTGGGCAAAATCACTTGAACCACCGAGAGGTGTAGAGTGGGTAAAGTAGTGAAACGATTATATCATACTCCCCAATCATGTCAATTGTGCCTCAGTTTCAAGTACCCGTCAATTGACCACCTGGGCGGATGTC
Organism: Nicotiana tabacum; assembly: GCF_000715075.1. NCBI lineage: Eukaryota > Viridiplantae > Streptophyta > Magnoliopsida > Solanales > Solanaceae > Nicotiana > Nicotiana tabacum. The sequence continues at coordinate 87,440,907 of NC_134084.1, forward strand.
ACTACCCTAGTGCCTTTAACTATTTGAACAACCCATAACATTTAACCCTTAGCTTAATTTATAATTTGTAGTTTGTTAAAAGTAGAATTAAAAGAAAATCCCAAAAATTATGAGAAGTGCAATTTGGAACTCTGCGCAATCCTAAGCAAAATAGATATACCACTCCATTTCTAGCTCTCTGTGGAAATCGATCCCGACCCAAAATCGGGTAAAAGCTATTGCGACCCTCTCTCACTACTTATTAGTGGTGCAGAGTAGGCTGCGATCAACATGTGACAAAGATCATTATTCCATGCTTTACTTGAACTACCCCTCTTTGATATACCACCATTTATTCGAACCATCTTTTGAAACCTTTTAGTAAGATAGGCCATATCACCATCTTCTTCACTTGTGTCACTGTTTTCAACCTTGAGCACCATGTTCTTTTCCTTCTTTGGCTCTCTTCTTTCACTGTCTTTATTTCTTTTCATCTCGTATGTCTTTATATTACCAATCAGCTCATCCATGGTTAGAGTTTGTAGATCTTTAGCTTCAGTGATGACATTCACCTTACTCTCCCAAGAACCAGGTAGAACACTGAGAATTTTCCTTACAAGCTTATTTCTGGGAATAACATCTCCAAGTTAATGAAGCTCATTTATGATGGATGTGATCTAGTGTGCATATCTTGTATAAACTCATCATCCTTCATTCTGAAGAGCTCATACTCAGTGGTGAGCATGTCAATCTTGGACTGTTTAACCGGAGTAGTTCCTTCGTGTGCGATTTGCAATACTTCCCATATTTCTTTGGCAGAATCACAAGCTGAGACTCTATTGTACTCATCAGGTCCTATACTATATACCAATATTTTCTTGGCACGATAGTTCTTTTCTACGGATTTTCTATCAATATCACTGTACTCTTTTCTATCTTTCAGCACTATTGGTCTAGTTTCTCCAAGCTTCTTCATAGGAACATGTGGACCATCACAGATGACGTCCCATATTTCTGAGTCTTTGGCCATTATAAAATTATGCATACAAGTCTTCCATCAGTTGTAGTACTGACCATTGAATCTAGGAGGTCTATAGGTTGATTGTCCTTCCTCAAAGTTGGGTGGAGCAGCCATTGAGATCCTTTCTAGGTGTTAACCTTTTAGAAAGAACCCTCTATGAAACTAATTGTTAGTTTATATGAGTCCATCAAACTATAGAGTACCTAGTCCTCTATGAGTTTCCACTGAGAATACTAATGAAGCAGTAAGTAAAAGAGACACGAGATTTTTACGTGGAAAAATTCTACTCAAGGGGACAAAAACCACGACCTACACTTGTAGGCTTTCAACTTCACTAACTTGTAATCGCACTATTACAAGCCACTTTGTAATGACTCTATTACAAAGACCTCAACTCAACTAACTTGTGATACTCTTACCACAAGCCACTTTATCACTCTCTAGTTACAAAGACTTTAACCTATGACTAACTCTAGTCAAAACACAAACTTAGAAGGTTTGTGATTTTGGGTTTCCTAAAACACAGTTTCTAAGAAATCAAGATAGGAGTTACAATGAAGAATAAATAACAAGATTACAACTCAACTACGGATACACATAGACTCATTGTAAAACTGATCCTTTAGTGGAGTTGTCTTCTTGTTCTTGACACACTTGTGACTTCAATGCTGGATCAACACTTTAATGCTTGAGAGAATATCACTAAATGCTCAAGTGAATATGTTATGTCTTGCACCATGTTGTTATACTACCAAAGACATCACAAGGATGATGTCAATTCTTGGTATACGCTTCTTCCCAATGGGAAGTGACTGATGCACTGTCGCGTGTACACTTGCAGACAGTCACTTTTTGTAGTTGCTTTCCAGCTGTATAGTTGACTTGTACTTCTTTCAGAGAACACCAAGGGATCAGGTCCCTGCCGTGTTCCTCTTTGTAGCAGTTCATTAGCTGGAGTTCATACTGAACTTCGTTCATTTGAAATGTGTACCAAGTGAGTCAGGTTTCCTATCTGATTCTTAACAGTAAGTTTGTTAGATCATCAAAACATAAGAAACATAAGGCATAGACATTGAAAACCCATCAGGTACTACGATAAAAGTATCCTGGTAAGGCACAAGAACGCGAGCATGCTAGAACCTTGAACTGTGAGGCACCATAGGAATGAGGTCCAGGCGATCGGGCTGGGATCGTCCACCATACCGATCATATGGTGACATTTTCAGAATCAAAATCAGAAAGAATGTCAGAATCAATGGAACTCTCCAGAAAAAAAAAATGCTTTAGAAAATTTACAAGGTTTGTTCGGAGAAAGTTTATATATTTATTATTTAAATTATATATTTTTTTTCAGAAAAGAAGAGAAAAGAAGTGAAAAGAAAAGAAAGAGAATTTTTATGAATGACATCAAGAAGAATTTTACAATAGATATATGAATTGCCTGTTTTAACTCTTTATCAGAAGCTTTTAGATTTTTCTTTCATCATGCATACATACTTCTTTCAGAGTCTCGTTCCAGCTTTAGTAGAAGGATTGCTTTACTTACCGAGTACCGCTGTGGTGTACTGATGTTCTCTTCATGAGAACCTACATTGACACATGTCAAAGTAGACACAGATTTTGCAGGTAAACAGGCTACAAGCTAGGATATTCTCCTCCCATTACCAAAATAATACGTTAAATAATACAACCATGGTTGGTAAACAGGCTACAACCATGGTTAAATAATACGTTTTCTCATGTCATGAAATTTCTTAACTATAGTAAGTTAATATAGTTTGGTATAAACATTGACTTCTTACAAATATTTATCAAGAGCAAAGAATGTTAGCCCAAAAAATTATACTGTTTATGTATTAAATTTTAAACGTTCTTAGTGAAATTGTTGGTTTGGCCGTCAATTTTCTTGTGCGTGTGTGTGTGTTTCCTTGTGTCTTGGGTCCCATATATTTTCATATTTTTGGGTCATATAAACCATTTGGCCGTCTATGATATATCTATCCATTTTTTGACCCCTCAGAGTTGTCAAATATTGTATATATACTTCTTTCCGTTTAGACCCCAGCAGAAAGATGTTTTGGAAAATTGAGAATCTCACCTTTTGCCTCTTGCTTCTCCATCATGACCTTGAGTGCCTTTGAGAGGGAGCATAAAGTGGGTTTTATACCTTTTGAGCTGGTCAATGGCCTCAACTCTCATAATCAAGGATAATATTAAGGGGAAAGTGGAAATTAATTAAGTTTAAGGATCTTTATCCAAAATAGCCCGTTAGATTCACTATTTATTTTTTCTAGTTGGTATATATAGATTATACATTAATTAGATATAATTATGTATATAATGTGCATAAATTATACATCTGCAACTATTTTTAATTTAAATGATTGGATGAACGACTATTTAATGTAATTTTTCTTAAATGATTGAGCTTAATCTTTCTTTATTGGTTCTCAAGGGTTGTTGAGAATCATAAATTAGATCAAGCTTTGTGAAGTTTTTCCTGTTCTATTATTGTGATCCAAGCACGATCAATAACTTTGTTGCTCCAAGGTTCAAAATATCGGAGAAAATTATTTATATAGTCCGAGAATAATGGCCAATTTGAGACTATAGGTTAAAGAAGATAAAGCTTTAGTGAGAAAGTGTCAAAGTAGACTTTCGGGTTTATTTTTTATTTTTTATTTTTTGTATTTATTTTGTTGTTATTATATGTATTCTTTAAAAAATATTTCCATTACGTAAGAAGATTATAGGGGAAGGAACAGAGAAAAAGATGACATTTTTCATCAATTTGTTTGTTGTATCTTGAGGTGGCAGTAGTCATTTCTTCATGCATGTTATCTTAGAGAAATGTGAAAGGTCATAATTGCAAAAGCCCTTACATTGATTGCTTCTTTTAACACAAAAAGTCTATGTCAGAAGTTGTAGTGTCACTAATTATAAGATAAACAACAACAACCACTCTCAATCCCAAATAAATCTAATGCAATACAATAAAAGTGTTAGAAATTCTCTATTTTCTATATTCATTATTGGAATAAATTGAGTAATTTTATATTGACTATCAGCCTACTGCAACCTTCCTTCTTTATTCAAGACTTGGAACCGGTAACGTGAGCAAGCTCACCCAACCAAGTTGTCTCTAGCTATAATATCATAACTTCAATTCTATCACATGTTCATCATATGTCTGATTGGAGAGGAACAAAGTTTGAGTTCAACAATGGGGATGGGGACCATGAAGGATCATAACAGTAAGCAAAAACAATTTGGGAAAGTGTAATGATAAAAAGAATCTAAGCATGGATTTGAAGCGCAGAAAGTTACAAATACAATTTTATTTTAGACAACAAATATTATTTTAAACCAAAAATATAGGATTACTAACTTGTTCTTGCACATTATTCAAGTAAAAAAGCTAGGATTACTTATAAGTTGTGGTTGTACTTATGATAGGTCCCCTATCTGAGTCTGTCCACAGCTTACCTTTATACAGAAACTCAATCTTCTCTGAAGTTAGGTACATTATTCTGATCCATAATTTTATTTTGAGTTTGCTGAATGAAATTGAACCATCAACATGGAGTAACTGATAAAGTAAAAAAAATAAAAAAAAATCAAAACAGTATCTTTATGCATATGAATTTCCATAATAATCCTAAAAACAGGAATTAGCTATGAATCTGTTGTTAATCCGTCAATAAATACAATGTTGCTAAATATATAGGACCGTCAACAGAATTTGTCGGTCGCTAATTTTTATTTTTTATAGTACGTTGTAATGTCTTGTTGGACATTGTAATATTCCATGAAATAGAAAGCAATTCGTGTGCTTTTTCATGTTGGTTCAGAATTGCAAGAACAAATTTACGTAACCCTTGTCTTTGTGTATGTGGTCTTGAGTTATAATTGATGATGTAGTAAAGGGAAATGTTGTTACCGACTTTATTAAATGTGTGCCCTATTTGAAGGTAACAGTATTGCATGATTAAGTAGTTCTTATTTCATTTTTTTGGTTTATAGGTATGCTTAGAATGGTATTCATATTTGGTTTAAAAGTATGTTTAGAAACGATATTCATATATGATTCACTCTTTTTTATTTGATTCACCTCTTTTTAAATATATGGTGTTCATGTGTTTCCTTTAAGAGGATCTCTTACTATGAAGTAGTTCAAGAGGCAAAAAGCTTTATTGAAACCAACTTGATTGGATGTTAATTTATGCAGATTTGGTTTAATGGATTGATGTGTTTGCATGATGACACTGAGGGGTAAATTATGCTTCTTTAACTCATCTCCTAAATTTTCAATTCTTTTACCTCTTTTCCCCAGATATATCAAGTAACCAAATTTGTTTTATATTTGTAGTTGTTACAGGTAGATACTAGTCGAATTCATATCTTAGAAAATACGATTAAGTTCCTCTAAAAATGAGATATTGAGGTAAGCTAGTAGTATATATTTTATATTTTTTTTCCAGAATTTTTTTGCACTTTTTGTTGCTTCTTTTGTTTGAAGTTAGCTCCAAAAGATTTTGACTTTGAATTGATTTGGTTTGGTTTGATAAATTAATTATTAGCTTATTTCACAGTTCCAACATAGTGATATGTAGAGTGAGTCTGCTTCGCTCACGGGCGTAAGAGTATCATGAGGTGACAAGTGACAACAATACAGATCACCAAGCAAATACATAACACTTTATATATTTATTTATTGTTGACCTATTCTCTAGATCGTTAAATATTTAAGTTATCATATACAAGGAGTATGTGTTATATAACTTTAGTTTGATGTAAACTTGAATTTGTGATGTTGGTTTGTTTAGAAACTTTTAATGGAATTTGATTTATGTTGTATTTATTGAATCCTAGAACTAAAATTTTCAATAGAAAAAAAAATGTTCTGGCAGTTATAAGCTGCCAGTATTTAATTTTTTTAAAGATTGAGATAGAAATTGTGGGGGTTCATAACTCTCACATAATATTTTTTTTAAAATATTGAAATCATATTTGGAAGGTTACAAATCGTCACTGATTGCCTCTAAAAACCCCCACAAATTATAAATTGATGATTTTGTGGCGGTTGTCGTGGAGGTTCTTAAAAACTCCCACAGAAATGCTTGTGACGAAGGTAACTGTGACATTTTTTAAAACCGTCACAATTCATTTTGTGCAGGTCAAAATCTGTCACAAATCTTTAAATTGACCCCCACAAAATGAGCTCTTTCTTGTAGTGATGTCACCATCTAAGAAAAAGAAACTAAAGATTGTGTGTGTGCGCGTTGGTGGCTCTAGCCAGAGGCAAATCTAGAATTTTAACGTGACATATGGCCACCGCAATTATGCTCAATCAGTGCCCCTTAAAGACTTTTTGTGTTTAGGATGCCAAGTTATTTATATAGTCATTTTCAAGGTATACATGTATAATATTTTTACATATATATATACTATAAAATTACTGTTGAATTTTAAGGGTCCGCTAACCTCTCAATGTTATACATGGGTCCGCCTCTGGTTATATATCTCCATCGAGCTTAACTTATCAGGATTGTCACCTAAAAGGAAAATTGATAATTGTTCATAATAAATAAATTTAGTAACCTAAAATAATAATACAAGTAATTTGTTCAATAAATTAAATATACTTATAGTGCAAAAACCTTTTACACTCCCAGAGTATAAGTTGAATCCATTTCAGAAATGCCCCTAGCATGAACCTCACATTCGCAAGACTCTAGTTTTAATCTTTAGGAGTGAAAGTAACAATATTTCACATCTCCGTACTGAAATGGTCAAGTTGTTTAATTAGATTAGTGTCAACATTAATTTTCATAATATTTTATCTTTAAATAGAACGTACTACCTCGATAACATATCAAGCAGTGGTTCAATTTATATGACTAAACCAATTAAATTCCAGGATTTTCACAAAATCATCATGCAAGAAGAAAATGATCTCCTATCCTTACTTACCGTTTGAATAGAAAAAAATGAACCACAAAGATCACTTGCACATTATTTTTAAATCTCTTATATATAAAAATAAAAGATATAAAACTAAAAACAAGTGCTAGAGAACCAATTGACTGGCAAGATGGGAACTTTTTCTTCTTGCAATATGGGTCCTTGGGACAAGAGAGTGACATGGAGCTTTCAAGACTTCGAATGAAGTATGTTTCATGTAAAGAATATTTCCCATGCATGACTTATATTCAGTGAGCAGAAAGCCTACAGAAATGTTGAAGTATAACAGTCAATTTCTCACTGACATAACTGATTTTTTCAGAGTTATATTCTTTTGTCTGATTGTCTCAGTCAGTCAGGACTAATCAGTAGGATTTGCATATAAATTCAACTCTTTTTTTTTTTTGCTCGTTTTCTACTGGCCTTGAATCTTGACCTAGTGGCGTGGAATAAACTCCCTCAACCACTACGGCAAAGAATGGCCAGTTGTAAATGTTAGGATCGAAATAAATGTGTCATACAGATGCTAGTAAAGTAAACCTTGAACGACGGTGAAACAGAAAACAAAAGAGAAATATTTTAAAAGAGATACAAATATTTAACGTGGTTCGGTCGATTGACCTACGTCCACAACGGAGATGAATAATCCACTATATAAAAGAGAGTACAAAATATCAAGAAAACAACCTCGCGAAAAAGCAAACACAAGTGACACACTAATACTTATCCCGAAAAGTTCTCCCCCTAAACAAGACTCTCAAACCCTTTATGGCTAAATTGTAGATGTTACTGAAAAAGAAGGAAGAATCCTCAATTTATAGAAGTACATAGCCTTTTCCTCCAAGAAAAATGACTAACCAAATATGAGAGATTTATAATTTTTGGAAAGGGCAACATGTTTATCATAATTGGATTTTTCTTTTCCTAGAAGATAGAAAAACCAAATATGATAAGAAAATCAGAGCCTTGGTTATTTATGCAGATTTTTATGGAATGGAGGAAAATATGAGCAAGGTGGTATATATAAAATAATGTTTGGAGAAGCAAGATAAAATATTTGTTATTCGTGAAGAAGATGCATCAACCAGTTTTTGCAGCTCCAAAACCCGAGACTATATCTGATGAAGATGGGGATTTCGAGCACCAGCAAGTATGTGGATATGTACAATAATAGGTTGAAGATAATGTTCGCAACCATATTTTGAATGAGACACATGCGATATCATTGTGAAAAAAGCTAGAAACTCTTTATGCTTTAAAAATTGGGAACAACAAGTTGTTCCTACTAAAGCAATTGATGACCATTAAATACAAGGAGGGAAGTCCTATCCTTGATCATATAAGTGATTTTCAGGGTGTCCTTGATCAGTTGTCTGGAATGAGAGTTAATTTTGATAATGAGATACAAGGACTTTGACTTCTTAATACTCTATCAGATTCTTAGGAAACTCTTCGTGTTTCTTTGACAAATTCACCTCTTGAAGGTAAGGTGGCCATGGAATATGCCAAGAGTGATGTGTTGAATGAGGAAGTAAGGAGAAAATCTCAGGGTTCGTCCTCACAAGCAGATATCTTGGTTACAGAATATCGGGGGAGAGATAAAACAAGAAGTTCGAGGAATAGAGGTAAAAGTTGAAGTAAGTCAATGTCCAAATACCATAATATTACGAGCAACCACTTGGCAAGAAAGGGCATATCAAAAGGTTCTGCCATAAGTTGAAGCAAAACATTAGAGAAGGAAAGAAAGTTGAAAATAATGAGAACAATATTGTTGCTATTGTTCGAGATGACCTTCTGTTTGCTTATGATCAAAACGTCATCAATTTGGTATCCCATGAGACGAGCTGGATAGTAGATTCTGGAGCTGCCTCACATGCCACATGAAGAAAAATCTTTTTTTTATCTTATACTCATGTTGATTCTCGGAGTGTTAAAAATGGGCAATGCGACTGAAATTAAGGTGTTTGGTGTTGGCATAGTTTGTTTGAAAACTAAAAATAGTTCAACATTAGTTCTTCAAAATGTCAAGCATGCTCCAGACTTTCCTTTCAATTTAATCTCTACAGAAAGATTAGACAATGAAGGTTACCATAGTGCCATCTTTAACGGCCAATGGAAGCTCACCAAGGGCTCATTAGTAGTGGCTTGAGGAGTTAAGTTTTCTCATTTATATGTGACACACTGCTCTATTCTTAATGATTCCATAAATCTGGTGGAAAGTGACACTTTATCAGAATTGTGGCACAGAAGATTGAGTCATACGAGCAAGAGCGGGATTACATGTTTGGCTAAGAAAAGTTTGCTTTCTGAAGTGAAACAAACGAAGCTGAAAAGGTGTATCCATTTTTTAGATGGCAAACAGAAAAAGAATTTTCTTTCATAGCCATCATCCTACAAGAAAGCTCGAATTATTGGAACTACTACACTATGATTTGGAGGTCCTTTTAAAGTAAAGTCAAAATGTGGTGCACTTTACTTTGTGACCTTAATTAATGATCATTCTCCTAAGCTGTAGATGTATCCTTTAAAATCTAAAGATAAAGCATTGGCGTGTTTAAGGAATTTCAGGCCTTAGCTGAGAGATAGATGGGGAAGAAATTAAAATGTATTTGCACTAACGATGGTGGTAAATATAGTGGTACCTTTGATAACTATTCAAAGAACAAGGGATTCATCATCAGAAAACTCCGTCCAAGATGCCTCAATTGAATGGTTTGGCAGAGAGGATAGAACTCTAGTTGAGAGAGTTATATGCTTGCTTTCAGAGGCTAAACTTCCAAAAATATTTTGGGCCGAATCACTTAACACTATTACTTACGTTATCAATTTGTCTCCTGTTGTTACTTTGGATGTTGATGTCCCAGACAGAATTTGGTTTGCCAAAGATGTTTCTTATAATCACCTGAGAGTTTCTGGGTATAAAAGTTGTGTGCATGTTCCTAAAGATGAGAGATCGAAGCTGGATGTCAAAACTAAGTAGTGCATCTTTATCAGTTATGGTCAAGATGAGTATGTATATCGTTTTTATGATCATATTGACAATAAACTTATTAGAAGTCATGATATAATATTCTTTGAAGGCCAGGATATTGAAGATATTGACAATGTTGAGAAGATAGATTTTCAGAGTAATGAGAGCTTAGCTGATATTGATCCAGTTTCTATTGCTACGACACCTATTGCACATGAAGGAACCCAAGACAATAATGAAGATAATGATCAAGATCAAAATGATCATCATGGCGTAGATGTTATGGATGCTCTAGTTGATGCAGTTGTTGTTAATCAACAACCAATTCCTACTCAGGTAACTATTTCGAATGTTCCTGAAACCTCTCTTAGAAGATTTATAAGGGAGAAGCAAAAATCCATGTGTTAACCCCCTGATGAGTATGTAATTTTGACTGACATGGGAGAACCTTAGAATTATGATGAAGCCATACAAAATACTCACAAAGATCAGAGGATAGAAGCTATGAAAGATTAGATGAAGTCACTCCATGAGAATGACACATATGAATTATTGAAATTGCCGAAAGTTAAGAGAGCTTTATCAAACAAATGGATATTCAGAGTAAAGCAAGATCAACATACCTCTGCGCCTAGGTACATGGCTAGGTTAGTTGTTAAAAGTTTTGTCCAGAAGAAAGGAGTTGACTTTGATGAAATTTTCTCCCCTGTTGTGAGATGTCTTCTATTCGTGTGGTTCTATGCTTAGCCGCGAGTATAAATTTAGAGATTGAGTAGATGGATGTCAAGAATGCTTTTTTTCATGGTGATTTAGATGAGGAGATTTATATGGAGCAGTTTGAGAGGAAAAAGAAAGCTATGACTGCAAACTGAGAAAGAGTATGTATGGATTGAAACACACATTAGTATTAAAAGTTCGAATTTGTCATAAAAAAATAAGGGTACAAGAAAACTTCTTCATACCACTTTGTATTCTTCTAGAAGTTCTCTGATGATAATTTTATTATCTTATTGCTTTATGTGGATGATATGCTTATTATTGGAAAGAATAAATTCAGAATTGTAGTCCTTAAGAGGCAGTTGAGCAAATCATTCGCGATGAAGGACTTGGGACCAACAAAGAAAACTTTAGGCATTCATCCACCGACACAGAGATACAAAAGGAGTTATTTTTGTCCCAAAAGTAATACATTGCGAAAGTACTCAAGAGGTTCAATATGATAGATGCAAAAGTGGTTAGTAATCCTCCTACTAAACACTTTAAACTGAGTATTAGTCAGAGTTCAACTACTGATAAAGAGAAAAAAGAGATGTCTCGTATTCCTTACTCTTTGCCATTGGTATCTTCATGTATGTTATGGTTGGAACTAGACCAGATATTCTGCATGTCATTATTACTGTTAGTAGATTCCTTTCTAATATTGGAAAAGAACATTGGGATGCAGTAAAATGGATATTAAGGTATCTGAAAGGTACTGTAGATTTGAAGCTGTGCTTTGGCAGTCGAAAGCCTGAACTTGTTTGTTATAAAGACTCTGATTTAGGAGGCAATATTGATAATTCAAGATCCATTTCCAATTATTTGATTACTTTTGCAGGGGATATGTTTCTTGGCAATCTAGACTACAGAAGTGCATAGCTCTATCCATCACAGAAGCCGAATATATTGTTGTCACAGAAGGTGCCAAAGAACTATTATAGATAAAAGAGTTTATTAATGATCTTGGCTTTGAGCAGCCAAGATACATCTTATTTTGTGATATCATAGTGATATTTGTCTTACCAAGCACTCCACTTTTATTCTAAGAACAAACATATAAATACAAAGTATCATTGGATAAGAATGGTCGTGGAATAAAAATTATTTGAGAATGAGAAGATACACACTAATGAAAATCCTTCGGATATGCTGACAAAAGTGGCAGTTGTAGATAAAAATGTATTTTGCAAAAAATTGACATACATGAATCTCGTCAATAGTTCCTCTACTTGAAGACATATTTCGCCCCTTGACTGGAGGAGGAGTTTGTTGGGCCCATGTCCATGTTGTCCAAGCAAAGGCCCAATGGTCTAATCCTATTCTCTTTTGGTTTCCATTCCTATTCTGAATTGGATTCGATTTTATTCCTATTTAGAGTTTGTTTTGGCTTTAAGAGAAAGCACCACTCATTGTCTATAAATAGAACAACCTTGGAGAATTGTTCTATGCTCAATGGTATAAGTCTTTGAAAGACTTTAACACATAAGAGTGATTTTTGAGAGAGCTTTCATCAAGAGAGAAGAGAGAAGAAAAAGTGTTTGTTTTGCTATAGATTTTGTTTCCGACCAGCCAACTTCAAATCACGTTATCCGATTCGTTATTTGTTGGATCAAGCTAAAATTTTGATTGAGTGTTCGTAACAACTTTTCATTTGTTTGAATGGTGGAGTTCGGATTTTGTGACCTGTAGCTTCTGATTTCAAGCCTCGAACAACAACTCTATTTTTGTGATTTCTCCTCTTTCTTTAATTGATTTGGTATTGCTCTTGTTGCTATTGTTGCTTCATATTTGGCACTTGTTATGCAGCCAATTTGGAAATTTTTTATAATTCTCTTATTATTATAGTGGAGCATTTTGGATCTTTGTGATCCCGTGGCTTTTACCTTCGATCTGAAGAGTTTTCTACATTAAAATTTGGTGTTCTTTTATCTTATTTATTTTCGGGTTTGCTTCTTCCTAGACATAATAAGTGGTATTGGAGCCAATAATTTGACGGGACTATATAGATGGCGGAGTATGGCATGGGGGCTGACTTAGTGCCTTTGCTTGTTTACGGGATCTACGACCTTTATCTGTAGCTTTGAAGATGCATATATAGCTTTTGGGATTCGGGGACGGTAAATACCCAGGATCATGTGGGTAACGCACAGTTAATCTATAAATTAGCTCATAAAGAGTGATAGATCATGTGGAACTTAATTCAAGGGGGAGATTGTTGGGTGTGTATGAACAAAGTCCACATGGGAAGTAGAAAGGAAAAGAAAATCTACTTATAAGGAGTTGGATACTCTTAATGATGTGAAGCCTTTTGGAAAAAATCATACAGACTTAGCCCAGAGCGGACAATATCACACCATATTAAGAATATCTTTGGACCGTTTAACGCAATAGTAAATCCAACTCTTGTACCAAGGGAAGAAGGATTCAACATAAATAGGGGTGGGAAGAAGTACTCAAGAATAGAGAAAACATAATCTTAGTCATGACGTTGAAATCTTTTGCATTGTGAAATTTGATCTTTTAGACCCTCAAACATCATACAAATTCTGATTTTATTCCTTGTGATATCTGGTTAAGCATATTCGACCTTCTATTAATGTATGTGGCACTTTTAACTTAATCCTTTTGATTGTGAATCTTCACAAATTTAACCAACTATTAAGTTCTAAACCATTTCTTCCTTCTAAGAGTCTAGATTAAAAATGAAGTAATATTTAGCTTTACATGCTTGATTTCTGCTTTGAAGGGAACCCTGCTAGAAATAATCAGTGTCAATCACTGATACATCCACCCAGGTTGACTCTGCCTGCTACTAATAACACATGGTTCCAAGAAACATGAGGACTATTTCTCCTTCTGAGATGCAAGCTAAGAGGATTCAGGGGTTTTGTTACTTCTGTAATGAAAAGTATACAGCTTGTTACAAGTGCACACTTCCTAAGCTAAGTTGCCTACTGAGGAATGGTCTACTTCTGAGGGGGAACATCCCTTCATAAAATTATATGCTCTAGCTGGAATTCAGGGTGCTCAGACCATACATGTCACGATTTATAGTGACAAAAGACGTATCCATATTCTTCTTGATAGTGGCAATATCCATAACCTTATCGACACATAATCAGCCAAGAGATTAGGTTGCCCTGTTATTCCTACCAAGATGAGCTATGCCAGTTTGGCAAATAATACTTTGGAGGCAACTTCTGGTAGGGTGAGGATTTTCAATGGATGTTGGGGGGTATTATATATGCATCATACTTGATTGTATTTCCTGTTAGGAGATATGATTTAGTTTCGAGGAATCTACAAATGAAGACTTTGGGTCCAATGATAATGGATTATTCTGCATTTATCATGACCTTTACTATTAAGGTAAGAAGCATGTATTGAAGAGTGTTTCTGAGGCATGTAAACTATCTAGTCCCAAAGCTATTAATAAGTCCCATAGAGATAATATCTGGTTTTTTATGCTGCAAGTTATGGTTGATACACCATCAGCTGGCCATGGTTGTCAGCTAAATACACTTCACCTTACTATGTTTGAAGTGATGCCAAAGTCACTCAGTGAGCTTCTTACAGCTGATGAGCAGGTGTTCTTAGAACCAACCATATTACCTCCACAGAGAGGTGTTTTTGACCATAGAATTACATTACAGCTAGAATTTATACCAATTCATATTATACCCTATAAGTACTCCTCAATGAAGAAGGATATTATAGAGAAATTGGTAAAAGAAATATTACAACAATGAGTAATAAAATACAATATTAGTCCATTCTCTTCACCTGTAGTGGTGGTTGAAAATAAGGATAGTACATGGAGGCTATGTGTAGACTACAGAAAATTGAATCACTGCACAGTCGAGGATAAATTTCTTATACCTATTATTGATGATTTGCTAGAGTGAACTGATTGGTGCTACTATTTTCTCTAAAATTGATCTTTAGGTCTGGTTATCACCATAATAGAATGCTGCCTGAAGGTGTTCCTACGACTGTTTTCAAGACTCGCATGGACATTATGAGTATCTGGTTATACCATTTGGCTTAACCAATGCTCCATCTACCTTCCAATGCTTGATGAATAATTTGTTTAACAATTTTTAGGAGATTTGTACGGTACTTTTTTATAATATTTTGGTGTACGTTGTGAAAGGGCCAGGTGGATTACCTTTGAGAGCCAAGCCGAAGATCTTGATGGTCTTGTGAGTGGTGTACAGTGTGAACTTGCAGGAACATGGTCAACATTTACATATGTATTTGAGGTGACAGTGCAAAATAGCTTATCGGCCTAACAGTCTAAGTTTGTATTTGGAGTTCCCAGGATTGAATACCTTGGGCATTTTATTTCTGCTAAGGGTGTTTCTACTTATTCAAAATAAATAGTTGATGTCCAACAAAGGCCAATTCCAACCAATGTCAAAGAGCTGAAGGGTTTCTTATGGTTGACTAGGTATTATAGAAAGTCATTAGAGAGTATGAACTTATTAGTAGACCACTGATAGAGTTACTAAAGAAAGATAATTTTCATTGGGCATATGCTGCTTCCCAGGCATTCTCTAAGCTTAAGTTGGCACTGACTACTGTATCTGTGTTGGCCCTACCAAATTATTCATTGCTTTTGTGATGAATATTGATGCTAGTGGTACTAGCATTGGGGTTGTTCCCATGTAAGCTGAACACCCTCTAGCCTTTATTAGTAAGAGCCCGACACCTAGGCATGCTGCATTATCTGTTTATGAAAGGGATGTGTTTATTGTGACCAAGTGGTCTCATTACCTACTCAGTCAATATTTTATTGTAAGGACGGACAAAAAAGCATTGAAATACCTCCTAGAGAAAAAGTTGCACACTAACTCTTAGATTAGGTGGTTGGCTAAATTTCTCCCTTTTGATTTTGAAGTCCAATATAAAAGGGGTAAAGAGAACATTGCTGCTAGTCTATTATCCAGAGTTCAGGGTGCTGAACTCATGGCCGTGCTAATTAATGTCTTCAGTTCAAGCGAGTTTTTTTAAAAAAAAAAATTAGGATAGTTGGTATTCAGAACCTGAGCTGAATGCCCTTATCACTTCATTCAAACACATCTCAAAAATACATTACTTGGATCAATGATCAACTTAGGATAAAAGGGAAGTTAATGGTGGGCAATGATGCCGCTCTAAGGGCCAAGATACTAACCTTTTGGCATTTTATTTCTACTGGACGACACTCTAGTATTTGATGTTACTACTAAAAAGTGCTTAATTACGTATACTGGAAGGATATCATAAATGATATTTTGGAATTTATTCATAAATATTTTATATGTCAGAGGAATAAGTATGACATTGGAGCTTCTCCTCATCTTCTTCAATTCCCATTTCTGATTTTCCTTGGACTGACATTACTATGTATTTCATTGAGGGATTGCCTAAATCTGGAGGGAAAACAATCATATAGGTCATAGTAGACAGGTTGACCAAACATGCCCACTTTATTGTTAGCTCATTCTTATACTTCCCATTCCCTAATCCTTATCTTCTTGGACAATATCTTTAAGCTTCATGGTTGCTCTACTTCTATTATTAGTGACTGGATCCCATCTTCATCAGCCATTTTTGGAAAGGATTTCTTATTGCATAGGGTTTCACAAATGTCTCGAGACTTATTTGTGATATATTTGCATGGACTCTCCTTATGGCTGGTCACTCTTTCTTTCTTTCTTTCTTTAGCTGATTGGTGGTATAATTCTAGCCTCATTCTGCTATTCAAAATTCTCCCTTTGAGCTCTTATATGGCTATCCACCACCACTGCACTTATCTTACTTTCCTGGTTATTTTGGTACTAAGTCTGTTGAGGCTATTTCCCTGTTATGAGAATTTAAGCTCCAGTTAGCCTAGTTTTATTTAACAAGGTCTTCACATAGAATACAGACCTATGCTAATGCCCACATGTCTCATAAGTAGTTTCATGTAACTCCTCGACAATGGCGCCAAAAATGTGATCCACTCCCAATCCACACTCAATAATGAGTGGAAGAGGTAGTTGGAAGAATAGTACCTAACTATGAGTTGGGGTCAATTTACTCAGGGAGCTAACAATAGGTGTTAAAGTGTATACTTGATGCGTGAAGACGAAACAACTTAAATACACTTCAAATCAAATTGGTTTGCAATTTACTTCTATAAACTAGACTATCAATGCTCAATAAGAGAAATCAAAGTAGAAATTAACTAATTATTTTTGGTTGTTTTCAAATAGGTAAAAAGCCTAGGGATGTAGGTGTTCGGTCTAATTGGTCAAGTACGTTAACACTTATTTTAATGATCAGGGTGTATTATACCTCTCAACTCTAAGTTACCCACTCAATACCTCTCGGTCATAGAGTGATTTTGCCCAATTGGATATCTCAAGCCCAAATGGGTATCAAGATAGATGGTTGATATGAGCTCAAGTTGGGGTTTCCCTATCTCTAGTTCAAACCCTTTAATTAGGCTAGTCAAATCCTTAACTAGCCTAATTTCTTGTTAGCCAAGTTTTCCTAGATTAGGTCCCTCTTTCTCAAGTAAAGACCAAGTCAAAAAGGCATGAATCAATATTTGCAACCATTAATTCTAAAATTAAAGCATGAAAAATGATAAATAACAAATACCCAATCATAAACAAGCATTAAATTAAATACCTATAAGGTTTACACTTGGGTCACAACCTAGTAAATATCTAGCTACTCATAGTAGAAAATGAGAAAACAAAGAAGAAATACTAATTAAACTCATAATATAAATTAAAATAATAAACTATGATGTTTTGTCCCAAAATGATCGCAAATTTCCTAAAATAGTAAACTACAACGGCTATAGTTGAGAAAACTTCAAAACTTGACCTAAAAATGTAATTCCCGTCTATTTATAGTGGCCCAAAATTTTGCTGACAAAAATGTCCCTCGTGAGGTTCTGTGGTCGCACAATTCCATGTGCGGTCTGCACATTGCTTAAGCCTGCAGGGGAATGGATTCTGCAGCTGCTCTATTTGATCTGCGGCCGCACAATTCATATGCGGTCCGCACTTCAGGTAAGGCTTCATTCTTGGTCATTCTGCACTCTCTGAACTTTTTGAATTTTTGTCAATGCAACCATGTTGTGCGACTGCACAAATTGTGTGTGGTTCGCACTTCTCTTCATCCTATCTTTGAGCTTCAACAACAGATCTGCGGCGACAAGGAGAATTCTGCGGTCCGCACTTGCTTAAGCCACCGAACGGGATGCTAATTCTCAAAACGACCAATCGGGTCGTTACATTCTCCCCCTATTAAATAAATGTTTGTCTTCGAATGTGCCAAGAACCATTCCGAAGTCATCAAATTACTGAGTGTACTCACCATACATATATTTGTGGATGACCCCACATCACCCCATTCTACATAAGCCCGACAACACCATCCCAACTGAATATTATCACTTCCACCAACACCAATAAGCCTTAGAACCAAAATTTCACCATCCCATTGTGAGCACGTGATTTTTGCCCTACATGAAATACTCCCATAAATTCAAAACAAAGTAATTTCGTTTCATTATTTGCAATTTTGTGGATTTTGTGGTATTTGCTGTTAATTATTTGCATTTTTGTCTGTGCATTTCGTTTGTTAATTAATGAAAAATACAAAATATGTTGCATTTGCATTTAGGATTTAATTTTTTGCATGTTTGAAATAATTAGTAATTTAGTGTTTTAGAAAAATGGAAAAATCACAGAAAAATAGTTCATTTTTGCATTTTAATTTTAATTTCTCGAATTTTGTTAGCTTTCTTTAATTTGGTATTTAATTAGTATGGTAATTATTTTTAGAGGTTAATTAGTTATTTTGATAGGATAATATTAGTTTTAATAATTAATTTAGGATTTATTTCTAATTTTGAAAAGAAAAGAAATTTGGAAATTGAAAAAGAGAAAAGATTCAAAAAACAAAAGGAAATTCGGATTTGGGCCATTTAATTAAACCCCCTTCAGCCCAATTGCCCCCTCATACCCGCCCAACGTAGCCCAATACCTGCCTGACCCGGTTTGGATCCCCCCTTAAACGAAACGATGACGTTTCGATCAGCGTCAATCTGAGCCACTGATCTCCACTTGATTGAACGACTCAGAATATAAACCTGGGAAGTATATATATGGCCGAATGCACCCCTCCTCATTTCATCGTCCCGACTTCAGAAACCTCCCCCCAAACCCTAGTAGCCGCCCCGGAATTCCCCATCGTCCGGTGGCGGCGCCACCGTGAACCGTCACCAAACTTACACCAAACACCCCCTCCTCCTCCTCTCTCCGAATCTACAAGTCCCCGCCCTCGAATCAACCCAGAATGGCTCAAATCTAGCTTTGAAGGAAAACCCTAGCTGAGCCGCCCCCCAAATCCCCGGCCTCTGATGGCGGTGCCTACCCCGACCCTACCCAAATCACACCCTATAACCACCCACTCCCCTTTTTCTAAATCCCGGACTGATTTCCTTCGAATCTGCCTAGAACTTCTTGAATCTTGGAGTGTGCTGAAGGTTTCAGACCGCAACAGACTTTATTCATGTATTTTCACATGAAAATATACGATTAAGGGCTATTCCGGTCAGAAATTTGAAAAACCCTGCAAAGTTTATGGAATCGGCTTTCTGGTTGATGTTCAGGTATCATCTTTGTCATCTCCGCTTCATTTCTTCGGCTTTCTTTGTTTCTACTTCATCTCCGCTTCTGGGTTTTGTCATGCATGCATGATTAGTTCAGGGTCCTCTCTTAATTAGTCTAGCAGTTCAGTTAATTCCCTCTATTTTGTGTCAGATAATAGTAATTTAGTTTAGGGTCTTAGTTTTAAGAAATTGGGCTTTGGTCTGTTGTTGATTTGTCCCGCAAATGTAGCCCATTTAATTTGGTTCATATCCTTAGGTCAATTTGACCCGTTTGGATTTCTGAAGTAAATATCAGAGGTCTGAGGGGTAATTTGGGGTAGTCGGTTGAGGGAATCTTTGCATAACAGAACAGGAAGCTTCTAGGAAGCTGGGGGAAGGGGGTATTCTGTAAATCTGATATGTGAACTGAGGTTATTTGAGCAAAATCAAAAATTGAATAAGGGCCTAAGCTAAAATTAGAATAAAAAAGGGTTTCATTTGTAAAAATCTGATTCTAGAGTAGGCTTGCCCTAAGGCCTTTCCTATAAAGGCATCTCTATCTTGCTTTTCAAGGCAAGGATGGAAGAGCTGAAAAAATAGAGAAAAAACTAAAAATGGCTGGGATTTTCTTGAAGAATTCTGAATTCCTTGCATGGTCGGTTGTAAAAAGTTGTTCAAACTTTGCTGATTTTGAGTTTTCTGATTGCATTCGGTGAATAAAACTCTTGGAAACAATAGCTTCTCACTTTGGGATTTGAAATGAATTGAAAGTGTGTTGTGAAAAGTTTTGGTTCAAACTTTGTTGAGGGTTACTGTTCCATTGGATTTTTGAACTGATTTCACTGTTCTGATTACTGAATCTGGGTTAACTGCTACTACCTACTGCCGAGCTTCTCACTTCTGCTGACATTTTGCTTTCCAGGTACATGACTATGAACTTTATTTAATGCAAGGTTGGATTTGAAGAAATGAAATGGACATGGAACCTCGAAGCAGTGCATTGAATCTGCTCATTCCTATAGCTTAGTCGTACTTTTGTCTTGTTCATAAAACACTCATGTCTTTGAGAAACTAGCAGAATGTGTATAGTAGTCTGATCTTCCCTTTATCATGTTCACTCTTAATTGTTTAGCTGAAAATCTGCCCTGTTTCGCACTGTGCAAGCAGTGCATCTACTCATTCTTCTGAGTGCAAATTCTGATTGTTGGTTCTCATTGGTTTGATTTGCTGGTTAGTCTCGTTGGGTCTGATTTCTTGCGCTCGTTTAACCTTTCCAAGATGTGAAAGTGTGGTTCAGTCCATGCTCCTCATGGTATAGGTCTGGTTACTAAAATGAATTTGCCCAAGACCTATCTGCATTTTCAGAGACTATGCATTTGTTTTAATATGTTCATCGTAGGTTTGGCTTAGTTATTTTAATGGGTGAATGGTTAGATTAGGTCCACCTTAAAGTTGCAGTTTTGTTTTGTTGTCTTTGCCCGTTCTTATATCGAGATTTTTGTTTCGCTAAAGTTTGCTGGATTCAGATTGTAGCTTAACTTTTAGTCTTTATGATTTAATTGTTAGTTCTAATACATACCATGTGGTATGATTCTTTGCAAGGGTGTTTCAACGAATTATTGGAGAAATGGCTTTGGGCTTTAAGAAATTAGGTTTTGGACAATGGTTTGTGCTGATTCTTGGGGATTATGTCCAGCCCTCTTGAATCTTTGAACTGGTCATGTGGCCAAATTTAAGAGAGTAATTTCAAGCAAAAGAATATGGGCGCAACAAATGAGCTGCCAGGCCCTTTCTCCACGTTAACATTTTCTGGGTCGCGTATCCATGGGCCTTGAGCTAGCCCGTTTGCTTTCCAGTATAGTTAGCCCGTAACTCGTGGCCTTAGCAATTCCGACTCGATTTTAGGAATAATTGTTGAATATTCGTAGAGAAACCTTTAGGGCCGTTTAAAATACAATTGTGATTGTGTACACGTTCGCGTGACATGATTACAATTCTAAAAACTAATTCGGAGTATGCGTTCGCGCAACTTCGAGCAAACCTTCTTAATGATAAAAATGGGTTTTCGTAGGTTATTAATTAGATTAGCTCATGCAGTCCGAGGTGCGCCGTCTACCATTTAATCATATAAAATGACAAATGTTCGTAGGTTGATTTAGACACGCGCAACTTTGGTCAAACCATTTTTTTATAATAATAAAGTGTTATTAATTTTGGACACGTTCGCGTGACATGATATTTTGACGCGCCGGACAAATGGGTACACGTACGGGTGACCCGTTTCGAGATAATTTTCTTGATTAAAAATCGGTAAAGGATAAATGCACATAGGGTCTAAAGTCAGTAATTAAACAATTTTAATAAGCCGAGTATGATCAAAGAGACTGTACTAGAACCACGGAACTCGGGAATGCCTAACACATTCTCCTGAGTTAACAGAGTTCCTTACTCGGAGTTCTGGTTCGCAGACTGTAATACAGAGTCAATCTTTTCCTCGACTCGGGATTTAAACCGGTGACTTGGGATACCCTAAATTATCCCAAGTGGCGACTCTGAATTTAAATAAATAAACAATCCCGTTCCGATGGTCACTTTAAGTGAGAAAAACTCCCTTACTATACCCTTCTCAGGGGTGTAGGTAAAAGGAGGTGTGACAGCTCTGACGACTCTGCTGAGGATCGAACCCAGAATCTCTGGTTCAGGGTTCAAGAATTCAAGTTTGTTTCATGATTTTTACTAGGCTTTATTTATTGTTCATAATACTGTATTCTGTGAACCTTTATGCTAATTGCTGTCTGTTTACCGCTTTGATATTGTTGGAATTGTATATCACTGTCTTTTTACGCCACCCATCTGAGTCTTCCGAAAATGGTGCATACGTTCGCGTAGCCCGCTTTTTCTGTAGAAATTCTACCAAATAGAACGAGGCTGGGCAAGCTACAAGGCCGGGTAGACTTCAGTGCTCCCAGTACGTCGCCCCCTCCTCGGCCCCAGTTGTCCGCTCGGGTACCCCAAGTCTAGACCAAAACCCCAGGATTTAAACCTAGAAAAACACAGCCCCATGCTGGATCCCTAGTAGGAACGTTTGTTTGCATCATGTGCATTTGACTTAGGGGACTCAACACAGGGGTTGGGTCCATCTAGGACAGGTGTGCCCAAAATAACAGACCATCCTGATGCATCCTATGTGCTATGCGAACATTTATTTGTTTTGGCTTGCATGCTGACCGGCTAGGGAAAATAAAGTGAAAAAAAAGAAGAGAGGAAAACCAAGAGTGATATAGGGAAGGAAATGAAACCCGGTTCTAAAACATCCCGATATTTGAAAAACGTCCTGAAACTCTGCCCAAAATTTTTCAAAAGGGGGGGGGGGGGGGGTATTTTTTAAAGAGTCAAACACTGTGTTCTTTCAGATGTGTCAAAACTGACCGAACTATGAAGGTCTGATTCTCACCGGATGTGGGATACGTAGGCAACCTACATAAGGTTCGGCCTTATTTTTTGAAAATAAGAGAAAAAGAAAAACAAGAAAAGAGAGTCAGTGGTCGAATGAATGCAATCTTGATTTTGGTCAAAATAAGCCGATCCAGCTTCGGCTATGTCTTAAACCGTTCTTGCCAAGGTAGCCTCAGAGTATTTTTCAGTTGTCGAAAGGCTATTTTCGTAAAAGAATGGGCAAGTTTGTGAGGGGTCATAAAATAATTCCCCCAGCCTCAAAATTCGCGTGAAATTGGGAAGGGGCCGCATTTGCGAAAACAGCCATTTGGCCAAAGCTGGCATACAGGGGAAGAGATTATGGTTCTTTTCTTCTTTTCTTTGTTCTTTCTCTTTTCTTCTTCGAATTTTACAAAAGGGCCAACTCGAGTCAAACCCTAACCTTAATCCTACACAGGAACAATGAGTACCATCCAAGATCCGCCAGAAGTGGTCAGGGAACAGGCTCGGCTACACTTGCATATGTGGTGGAATGATCTAGACGAAGATGGTCAGAAGTGGGTGAAAAAGCACTTGGGTGCTCTTATAGACATCTTTGAAATCAAACCACGGGAAGATCTGATCAAAGCTTTGGTAATGATCTGGGATCCTGTCCACAATGTCTTTTGTTTCTCAGATTTCGAGATCACCCCTACTTTGAAGGAGATAGCCGGGTACATTGAATTCGGACGGGACTTGAGGAAGCAACAACTCATATTTCCAAGGGCTCCATCGGTGCATAAGTTCTTTGACCTCTTGAATATTGGTAAACAGACAAATAAGGAACGTGTGAGCAACGGGTGTTGTGCTTTCCATTTCTTGTACTTCAGGTTCGGGCATTCCGCTAGTTTTGAAACGCATGAAAAGGGCCTGAGGAACAAACAAAACAAGGGCCTTTTGCAAATTCATCGTCGGTTCGCATTTATTGTGGCATTCTTGGGGATCATGGTTTTTCCAAATGAGAAAGGAACGGTGGATATTTGTATGGCTAGAATTGCACAAATCCTCACAACCAAGGAAGATCATACACTTGCCCCATTGGTGCTAGCAGATATCTATCACGCATTGACTATATGCAAAGCAGGGGCTCAATTTTTTGAGGGTTGCAATATCATTCTGCAAATGTGGTTGATCGAGCATCTTCGCCGTCATCCCGGATTCATGAGTTACGGTTCGAGACCAAATAACTTCATCATTAGTTATGAAGACAGGATAAAAGATTACAACACACCAGAAGGATTTGAAGCATGGGTTTCTCATTTGAAAGCTCCTGACGCAGGACAGGTTGAATGGACTATAGGCTGGCTCCCGAGGATAGAAGCCATCTATATGACTGCTACCAAAGGATACCTGAGGATAATGGGCGTAAGGAGTATTCAGCCATATGCACCGCAGAGGGTCTTGAGGCAATTGGGGAGGTATCAGATTGTGCCTGAAGATGAAGATCTAAGCATCCAGGTCATAGAGTTGCATCCAGAAGCCGCATTGCCTGAGGCTGTAGTTCAGCAGGATTGGAATAGCTGCCGGTATCTCAAAATCGGCACCCAGGTACCAGACGTTGCCAAGGGGGAAGTAGCTCCAAATTATGCTGCTTGGTTTGAGGAAATGTCTTATGTAAACAATGAGCCAAAGTCGAGAGGCCCGCCAAAAGGCCTCATGTTCAAGCCTTTGATGATAAAATTCAAGAGAGGTTGGCTTGGGGGGAGAAGGAGAAGGAATATAAGGCCACTATCCACGGTCTGCGGGAAGAATTAAGAAATGTCACCTTCAACAATGATTTGCAGGCACAAGAGGCCGAAGGTGAAAGGAGAAGATTGGCGCGAGAAAATGAGGCCCTCAGAGCTCAGGTTCGACAGTTGAAAATTGAAGCCGAGAACCCAGGCCGAAGCAGGAAAGATGAGAGGCTCATTTACAACCTTACTCAAAAGGTACGTGACTACGAAGATGACCTGCAGAAAGCTGAGTCTGAACTAGCAAAAGCACGGTTGAAAGAGAACTTTGTTACGCCTTAATGGCACAGCTAGAAAGGGACTTGCAACAACTCCAAGAGCAGAACCAGGTAGCCGAATGAACTTTGGGAGCCAGAACCGAACAAATTGGGCGTTTGTTGCAAGAGAAGGGCGTAATAAGAGAGCGAGTCAAAAGGGTTGCCAACTATATCGCAATGAAGTGTAGCAGCTGTGAGGATATGACGAGATCTATATTCTTCGCCACTGTGATGATTTTTGTTCACCGGGTAATGGAAGATCTCTACCACCTTTAGGAGGATTTAGCAAGTCAGCCCGCAGCAAGGCCGAATGACGCCCGGCGGGTCCTAGGGACAGTTGAGGCATTGATGTATTCGTGATTTCTCGAGTCTGTGTTTTTTTTTCCGTTAAAAGTCCGGAGTCTATATTTCTGTTATCAGAGCATGCAGGTTGTTTGTTTTTGAGTCTGTATCTCGAGTCTATTAGCTTCTTTCGAGTATGTTAGTTTCAGTCTTTGTAATAGCATTTTTATATGAAAATTTATAAAATCCCAAATGTTTTACTTTATTTTACACTTATCCACCAGAACTACGCTCGGTCTGATTCATGCGGGGTCATGATACGTAGGCAATCTCCATAGGATTCGACCATAACCAAAAGAAAGAAAAGAAAGAGAAAAAAAGGAAAGAAATAGGAGGAAAAACCAGAGAGTAAAGAAAAGGAAAGAGCGGAAAAACAAGAAAGAAAAAGAGAAAATAAGAGAGAGTAAATACAAGGAGAGAACAAAGGCCAGAATGAAAGGAAAGGAAAGAAAAGAAAAGAAAAGGGGATGTTTGCAATTAAAAGAAAGAAAAGGCCGGGATGACGCATGCAACCGATCAAATACATAATAGAGACAATTAACTGTTTAGGTGTATTCATGCCCAATGTGCGGTTGCCAATCTGTTAAAGCCTAATCACTAACAAGGTTGTTTGTTTGATGCATTAAGTTCATGCAGGTGGTTTGTTGACTGGCACTCTGGCAACTCACTCCTACAACACCCGATCGATAGACAGGCTAAATATGGTCGACCAGGAACCGGAAACCAGTATTGTCGATCCATCGAAAGAGATGGAAGAAATGGACGTTAATGCAATGAGGGAAGAAATGTATAAGCTGAAACAGCAGATGGCTGAAATGTACCAAGCTTGGGCGAAAGGGCATCCACCACCAGTTTATCCCGCCAATCCTGCTTATATCCCACTATCAGCCTAGCCTCCGGAGCCTCCCACTGTGAATTCATCTCCAGCCTTCCCCCTCTACCAACAATGTCAAGGCACCACTTCCCATACTTCTCAAGCTCCACCACACAAACAAGTCCCGTACCCCCCCCCACCAATTACACCTGTTTTTGTGGCACCTCCACCTACTACATTACACAGATCTTCCAGTGAACCCCTGTTTCAAACTCACGACAACCAGTACTATCCCCCTGAACCCACCTTCAAAGTTCCAGAACCATATCCTTACACTCCTCATCTTGATATCCCGGCAGAGACCGAGAAACCACCCAAAAATCCCGAGCATGAAGAGATGATCAGAAAGGTCAAAAGCTTAGAGCAATCATTCCAAGATATGAAGGGGTTGGGAGGCCAAGTGAGTGTGGCCTATAAGGATTTGTGTCTGTTCCCAGATGTTCAGTTGCCAGCAGGGTTCAAAATGCCCAAGTTTGATCTGTACGATGGGCATGGCGACCCGGTAGCACACTTAAGAGGATTCTGTAGCAAGATGAGAGGGGCAGGTGGAAGAGACGAATTGCTGATAGCATGTTTCAGCCAAAGTTTGAGTGGGTCGGTGCTAGAATGGTACACCATACAAGATCCTAGCAGGTGGTACACATGGGACGATTTGGCCCAAGCCTTCGCCTGTCATTTTTAGTATAATCTTGAAATCATCCCAGATCGTCTTTCATTGACGAATATTGAGAAGAAGCCCGATGAGAGTTTTCGAGAATATGGGTTCCGTTGGAGAGAACAGGCAGCGAGGGTTGACCCCCGATGAAAGAAAGCGAGATGGTTGATTATTTCTTGCAGGCTTTGGAGCCCACTTATTTTGGTCATTTGGTGTCAGCAGTGGGCAAGTCCTTTAATGAAGTTGTGAAAATGGGAGGCATGGTTGAGGAGGGACTCAAGTCCAATAAGATTATGAGTTATTCAGCAATCAATGCAACCACTCAGGCCATTCAAAACGGTACTGGGGGTGTGCTCGGAAAGAAGAAGAAAGAGGATGTTGCAACGATCGAGTCGGCGACTTGGGGTGGACCCAGGAACCTTCCACCATTCTACAACCAGCCTCGACCCTATCCCTGAACATACCCCCACACCCCATATAGCCTACCACAACACTACTACCCACCGCCAGATCCCCATTTTTCTGTCTATCACGCACAAACCTATACTTAACCTCCCGCTTACATGCAATGGCGTGCGCCAGCTCCATAGAGTCCCTACCAAACTCCACAAAATACCCATCCACCCCCAAAAGCCTACAAAACCCCCCCTGGAACAGGTTTTCGACCCAATCAAGCCTTTAAGAATGAAAGGGTGTAGAAGCAGAAGACTTTCACTCCATTGGGAGAATCATATACCAGCCTATTCCACAGATTGAAACAGTTGGGCATGTTGAATCCAATCGAGGCTAAAATGCCGAATCCCCTTCCCAGAAATGTTGATCGCTCGGTAAATTGTGAGTATTGTTTAGGGGCCCTGGTCCATGACATAGAGAAATGCTGGAAACTAAAAACAGCTGTACAAGAGCTCATTGATACTCATCGGATCGAGGTTCAAGCCCCAGAAACACCAAACATCAACCAGAATCCGCTACCTGCTCACCATGAAACCCATATGATTGAGTTGATACATAAGGGAGGGCAGGCTAAGAAACCCTCGTAGACAGTGATGATGATCCACTCCAGTGAAATCAATTCAAAAGAAAAGGTAACCAGTGGGAAATTAGTAGTCCAGCGGAAAGAGGTAGACAACAAGCCAGCTGTGGTAGCCGAGAAAGGGTTGTCAAGTACTGTTGCAGTGAAACTAGAGAAAGCTAAAGTGGTAGTACCAGGGGTTACAAGTAAACCTGTCGTGGTCATGAAGGGTGCTCGCACAGAGCCTGTTATTATAAAGCCAGTAACTCAGCTTCCAGTAATCAGCAGCAAGGCGGTCCCGTGGAATTATGAACAAGTGATAGTAACTAACCAGGGGAAAGAGGTTAGAGAAGAAGTGTGTGAGACCCATGGTTTGACTCGATCGGGGATATGCTTTGCCCTCGAAGAGTTGAGAAAAGCTAAAACTTCCAAAAACAATCCAGTGTCGGTGAAGAAAGCTGTGTCTGAGGAAGAAGCAGAGGAATTTTTGAGAAAGATGAAAGCACAGGACTATTCCATTGTGGAATAGTTGAGGAAAACACCGGCTCAGATCTCGCTCTTGTCATTACTGATCCATTCCGATGAGCACCCTCGAGCTTTGATGAAGATCTTGAACGAGGCTCACGTTCCTGACAAAATCTCAGTAAACCACTTGGAGAAGATAACTAACAAGATATTTGAGGTAAAATGAGTCACCTTTTCCGATGATGAGTTGCCCGTGGAGGGCACCGAGCACAATAGAGCCCTCTATCTAACGGTGAAATGCGAAGACTCCGTGGTTACTTGGGTACTGGTTGACAATGGGTCTAGCACAAACATCTGTCCTCTCGCCACATTGAACAAGCTACAAGTTGAGGATGAAAGAATTCACAAGAACAGTATTTGCGTTCGGGGATTCGACGGTGGAGGGAAGGATTCAGTCGGGGACATAGTGCTTGAGCTCACAATAGGGCCAGTTGAATTTACTATGGAATTCCAGGTGCTCGATGTGGCCGTTTCATACAATCTATTGTTGGGACGACCTTGGATCCATGATGCCAAAGCAGTCCCGTCTACTCTGCATCAAATGGTTAAGTTTGAATGGGATCAACAAGAAATTGTTGTACATGGCGAAGATAATTTGTGTGTGCCCAATGGTGCCATTGTGCCGTTCATAGAGGTTGATGATGGCAAGGGACCATGGGTTTATCAGGTTTCCGACACAGTATCGGTAGAGAAAATTCCGGAAGGAAAGTACATGCCAACTCCAAAGATGGCTGCGACATCAGTCATGGTAGCTGTCAAAATGTTGACAAACGGTTTTGTACCGGGCAAGGGTTTGGGTACATCTCTGTAAGGTATTGTGCAGCCAGTCTCCCTTCCAAGGAATCTAGATACTTTTGGTCTGGGGTTCAACCCTACCGTTGCAGATGTGAGAAGAGCTAGGAAAATGAAAAAGAAAGCATGGGCATTGCCAAAGCCAGTCCCGCGTCTGTCTAGGTCATTCGTCAGGCCGGGTACCAGAAAGCAACTATTGTCAAGGGTCCCTGGACCACTGATTGGAGCCGATGGAGATTTGGAGAAGTGGTTCAAAAGGTTATTCGCCGAGGTCGATATGGTTCAGGCTGGGGAAGGGTCCAGTAAGGCAGATGTGTAATTTGTGGGACCACATGCAAAAGTCAACAACTGGGAAACTGCTCCTCTTCCTATCCGGATGGAGTCTTGGTAGTGGGTTTTGATTTTATTTTAGTTGTCTGGATTATTCCAGGGTCTGTAATTCAGATATTTTGTTCCGTCCAGTTGGATGTGTTAAACCTGTTATCTTTATATTCAATGAAATGCAATTGTTCCTTTCCCTTCGGTTCTTCTAATTTTGTTTTGTTTTCTTCTTTTGTACAGTTCTTTTTATGCTGATATCAATGACATGACATGCATGAGGAATCTTCGACCAAGTTTTAAAATCCAATCTAACTCTGAAATAATAATACAAGAAATTGAGTGTGATGACGAGTTGAGATTTGATGATGATGAGGCCTACGAAGAAATCAGTAAGGAACTAAGTCATTTTGAGGAAAAGCCCAAACCCAATTTGAATGACACAGAAACAGTTAATCTAGGGGACCAAGAAAATGTCCGTAAAATCAAAATAAGTGTCCATCTGGAACCCCAACTCAAGGAGGAGATCATTAAAGCACTATTCGAATATTGAGATGTTTTTGCATGGTCCTATGATGACATGCCGGGCTAAGCACTGATTTAGTGGTTCACAAGTTGCCCACGGACCCGACATTCCCTCCTGTCAAGCAGAAGTTGAGAAAATTCAAGACGGATATGAGTGTAAAAATCAAGGAAGAAGTCACCAAGCAGTTTGATGCCAAAGTCATTCGGGTCAACCGGTATCCCACCTGGTTAGCCAATGTTGTGCCTGTATCGAAGAAAGATGGCAAGACCAGGGTGTGTGTTGACTATCGGGATCTCAACAAGGCAAGTCCAAAAGACAATTTCCCATTACTGAACATCCATATCTTGATTGACAATTGCGCTAAACATGAGATTGGTTCTTTTGTGGATTGTTACGTGGGTTATCATCAGATCTTAATGGACGAGGAAGATGTAGAAAAGACGACATTCATCACGCCGTGGGGAACGTATTGCTATCGGGTTATGCCATTCGGTTTGAAAAATGCTGGGGCAACCTACATGAGGGCAATGACAACAATATTCCATGATATGATACACCAGGAAATCGAGGTGTACGTGGATGATGTGATCGTAAAGTCTAGGAAGCAGTCTGACCATGTCAGGGATCTGAAGAAGTTCTTCCGAAGGCTTCGCAGGTACAATCTCAAGCTTAATCCTGCAAAGTGTGCTTTTGGGGTGCCGTCTGGAAAGTTGCTGGGGTTCGTAGTCAGCCGTCGGGGTATTGAATTGGACCCATCAAAAGTCAAGGCCATCCAGGAATTGACACCTCCGAAGAACAAGACCAAGGTGATGTGTTTGTTGGGGAGATTGAATTATATCAGTAGGTTCATCGCTCAGCTCACGACAACTTGTGAAGCCATCTTCAAGCTATTAAAGAAAGACGTTGCGGTCAGGTGGACAGATGAATGTCAGGAGGCGTTTGATAGGATAAAGGGATATTTGTCAAATCCACCCGTGTTGGTCCCGCCAGAACCAGGGCGACCTTTGATTCTATATTTGACGGTATTGGACAATTCATTCGGCTATGTTTCAGGTCAACATGATATCACTGGCAGGAAGGAGCAAGCCATATATTATCTCAGCAAGAAATTCACACCGTACGAGGTCAAGTACACTCAGCTCGAGAGGACATGTTGCGCCCTAACCTGAGTCGCGCAGAAGTTGAAACATTATTTGTCATCTTACACTACCTATATCATATCTCGCCTGGATCCATTGAAGTATATCTTTCAGAAGCCTATGCCCACAGGGAGGCTTGCAAAGTGGCAAATCCTGCTCACAGAGTTTGACATTGTCTACGTGACCCGAACTGCAATAAAAGCACAGGCCTTGGCGGACCATTTGGCCGAGAACCCGGTTGATGAAGATTATGAACCTTTGAAAACTTATTTCCCTGATGAAGAGGTGAAGCACATTGATGAGTTAGAACAAGTCGAGAAGCCTGTATGGAAACTTTTCTTTGATGGAGCCGCAAACATGAAGGGCGTGGGGATAGGAGTAGTACTTATTTCTGAAACAGGGCAGCATTACCCAGTTGCGGCTCAGCTTCGTTTTTACTGTACCAACAACATGGCTGAGTACGAGGCATGTATTTTGGGGTTGAGGTTAGCTGTGGATATGGGTGTCCAGGAAGTCTTGGTCTTGGGTGACTCGGACCTCCTAGTGCACCAAATTCAGGGAGAGTGGGAAACACGGGATTTGAAACTCATACCGTACAGACAGTGTTTGCATGATCTTTGTCAACGATTTCAGTCAATTGAGTTCAGGCATATCCTAAGAATACATAATGAAGTCGCCGATGCTTTGGCCACTTTGGCGTCAATGTTACATCATCCAGATAAGGCTTATATGGACCCTTTGCAGATTCAGGTTCGTGATCAGCATGCTTACTGTAATATGGTAGAAGAAGAACTTGGTGGGGAGCCATGGTTCCATGATATCAAAGAATACCTCCGGATGGGGGTATATCCAGTACAGGCCACAGGTGATCAGAAAAGAACAATTCGATGATTGGCAAGCGGATTTTTCTTCAGCGGAGGGGTGTTATACAAAAGAATTCCAGATCTTGGATTGTTAAGATGCATAGATGCAAGACAAGCCACAGTAATCATGACTGAGGTACACTCCGGAGTTTATGGACCGCATATGAGTGGGTACGTTATGGCAAAGAAGATTCTCCGAGCAGGTTATTACTGGCTCACTATGGAGCGAGATTGCATCAGTTTTGTGCGCAAGTGCCATCAATGCCAGGTACACGGAGATTTGATTCACTCCCCACCATCTGAATTGCATACAATGTCGGCACCATGGCCCTTTGTTGCCTGGGATATAGATGTCATTGGGCCGATCGAGCCAGCAGCATCAAACAGATACAGGTTTATTCTGGTAGCCATTGATTATTTCACCAAGTGGGTTGAAGCGAAACTTTCAAATCTGTGACCAAGAAAGCAGTGGTCGATTTTGTGCATTCAAATATCATCTATCGGTTTTGGATTCCGAAGGTAATCATCATGGAAAATGGTGCCAATCTCAATAGTCATCTGATGACAGAGACATGCCAGTAGTTTAAGATTATACATCGCAATTCCACCCCATATCGTCCTAAGGCGAATGGAGCAGTCGAGGCAGCCAACAAGAATATAAAGAAGATACTTCAAAAAATGGTGGAAGGTTCTAGGCAGTGGCATGAAAAGCTGCCGTTTGCGTTGCTGGGTTATCGCACTACTGTCCGTACTTGAGTAAGGGCTACTCCTTATTTGTTGGTGTATGGCACGAAGGCAGTAATACCCGCCGAAATTGAAATTCCATCCCTTCAAATTGTTGTTGAGGCAGAAATTGATGACGTTGAATGGGTCAAAACCCACTTGGAGCAGTTAAGTCTGATTGATGAAAACAGATTGGCGGCAGTATGTCATGGCCAATTGTACCAACAGAGAATGGCAAGAGCATATAACAAGAAGGTACGTCCACGACAGTTCGTTTGTCACCCTTTTTGAGCCTTATTTTTTTTTTTCATACCCCTCTTTCGGAATCAGTAGCGAATATCAGAAACATAAATATGAAAGATAAGAAAAGGAAGAAAGAAAAAGAGAAAGAAAAGGAAAGAGAAAGAAAGAAAGAAAAAAAGAGAAAGAAAAAAGAAGAAAAGAGAAAAGAAGAAGAAAAACAATAAAAGGGAAAAGAGAAAAGCAAAAGAGAAAAAGAGAGAAGAAAGAGAAAAGAAAAAACACAACAACAAAGTAATTTCTATGACATGAACTAAGTTCGACCTGATTCCTTTTAAGGATACGTAGACAGCCTCACGGTTCGGTCTCATCAAATCCAAAAGTCCCCAAGCAAGAAACTGGGGCAGAAGTTGTGGTTGTTGTAAGAAATATGATTCCGAAAGTTGTAATTCTAAACCCATGTGAATTGTTTTGAGCCTTTGATATCCTTTCTTTTTAACCCTATCCAAAAGCCCACGTTACGGTCCAAATAAAGACCTTCCGATCAGTCTTTGAGAGAAGCCAAGTCGAGCAGGTAAATGTAATTCATGTCAGGGGCAACACTCTGGTTCAAGCAGGAAAAATAAAAATGAGAGAGTCTTATTAGTGAAAACCTTCACAGGCACCGTAAGGCAACGGGAGTTGAGAGAAATGAAAATAAGAGAGTCTTATTGGTGAAAACCTTTACAGGCACCGTAGGGCGACGGGAGTTGAGAGAAATTAAAATGAGAGAGTCTTATCGGTGAAAACCCTCACGGGCACCTTGAGGCAAAAGTGAGTTGAGAAGCGAAATGAGAAAGGTCTGTTGGTGGAAAACTGTTGCAAGGCACCGCAGGATGAACAAGGTCAAGGATTGGGTGAAGTAATCAGATCATGGAAATTCTGAGGCAACATAGTACGGCGACTGAAAGTTGATTGGTTGGACAGATTGGGCAGATTAATCCGAAAATGCATGTCATGATCATCGGTACCAGCTGTTCCACTTAGATAAGTTTCTTTTTCTTTTTCCCTTTGTAGCAGTCATCTGGTTTTGGATTCTTCCTATCCTTAACCCGCAAAGTCATTGCATTTCGTTTTCTTTTGGGGTTTATTTGTCTAAGATGTTTCAATGTCAGTCTTATTCAAAGCAAGTGAAAAAGAATTTCAAAGCTCACTACCTACTTCCAAAATTGCAAAGCACGGAATGGTCAAAGCATACTAAGGATAACACGACGAAAGAGGGGAATACAAGGAATCACGAGAAGCTTCATCGGTGGAAAGGTTTGGTAATGTCATGGGAGACGCAAAAGTTCAGATAAAAGGGTCATAGGTAAGACAACAGCGGGGGTATAGAACACTCGGCTCGTTAAAGTCATGGGGTTTGAAAGTCAGTCAGGAAGTCAAAGCGGTTCTGGGCTAGTTTGGAGAATCCAATCAGAACAAAACAATGCAGCGGAAAGATCTTCAGCAAGAATGCCATCAGCTAACCACCATTTAAACTGACAAAATTTTCTTTGATTGAAACAAGGGCAGGAAATTTCGGTTGTTCCGGAAAAACTCTCCGTGGAGAAAGGCATTCACCAAACAGGTTTGTTTTGATTTTCAGGACCCTCCTGGAAAATGGGACCTAGTTTAAATGTTCAGAAATAGCATAATCTAGCATAAATGCATCCCAAAGGAATATAAGTTGACTTAGAAGTGTGCATGTTCGATATAGGATTCGATTAGGAGTTTCCAGGACCCTCCTGAATAGCCTTACGATTTCAATTATATAACAACATTTAACGTAAAGTCTGCTGTAGGGTAGTATAATTCAGCCATAAAAGTTATCACTCTTAAGATAAAATTAGACTTTTGATTTTCAGGACCCTCATGGATAATGGGGAGTAGTTTAAAGATCCTCTTAGATAGCAAGATTTAGCAGAAGTCACACCTGTAGAAGATATAACTTAGATTCTAAATTGTCGTTTAGTTAAGAGTTGTCAGGACCCCCTGAATAATGGGATTTAGCTTTCAATTCTTAGTAATACTTGGTAATATGATTTAGTTTTACACTCACAGCTGTGCCCAGCCACCAAACTGGGGCAGAAAATGTTTCTTTGTTTTGTTTATTTTGAAGTCAGGAGCCCGCCTGGAGAGCAGGGAATATGTTTCAAGTCAGCAGTCAGGAGCCCGCCTGGAGAACAAGGGAGTACAATTTAGGCTTTAGCTTTCAAATTCTTTGTTTTGTCCATTTGAAGTCAGGAGCTTGCTTTGAGAGTAGGGAATACATTTCAAGTTGAAGTCAGGAGCCCGCCTGGAGAGCAGGGAATACTTTCAGGCGTAACAGTCAGGAGCCCGCCTTGAGAACAAGGGAGTACAATTTAAAGTTTTAGTTTACAAATTCTTTGCTTTGTTTATTTCGAAGTCAGGAACCCGCCTAGAGAGCAGGGAATACATTTTAAGTTGGAGTCAGGAGCCCGCCTGGAAATCAGGGAATACTTTCAAGTCAGTAATCAGGAACCCGCTTGGAGAACAAGGGAGTACAATTTATGTTTGAGCTTTCAAATCCTTTGTTTTGTCTATGTCGAAGTCAGGAGCCCGCCTGGAGAGCAGGGAATACTTTCAAGTCAGCAGTCAGGAGCCCGCCTGAAAAGCAGGGAATACATATCAAGTTCAGCAGTCAGGCACCCACCTGAAGAAGGGGAAAACATCTCAGTTTACAATTCAAGGTGGCAACAAACGGATGTCTCCGAAAGAATGGAGAACAACAAGGCAACAATAAGCACAAGATCAAGTTTGAAGATATAGATAGGACTTTTGTAATCCATAGATCATAGTCTAGTATAGCTTCTTGTTTTATTTTGACATGGTGTAATAAGGAGGTTCAGTAAGCAACAGCAGTAATAGTGAAATCACAGCTTCATGGTAGTCCCAGCTACCAAAACTTCCCGAACTACACTGATCTGATTCCTTTTTAGCCAAGGATATGTAGGCAACCTCAGAGGCAGGGTGCGGTCGAATCTTTCAAAAATGCTTCCCACGGATTATTCAAACGGGCAAAAATCACTCGTATCCGCTCACTTTATTTTTGCACGAAAACTCTTCGTGTTTCCGAACATAGAGGGGCAGTTGTGAGCATGTGATTTTTGCCCTACATGAAATACTCCCATAAATTCAAAACAAAGTAATTTTGTTTCATTATTTGCAATTTTGTGGCATTTGCTGTTAATTATTTGCATTTTTGTCTGTGCATTTCGTTTGTTAATTAATGGAAAATACAAAATATGCTGCATTTGCATTTATGATTTAATTTTTTGCATGTTTGAAATAATTAGTAATTTAGTGTTTTAGAAAAATGGAAAAATCACAGAAAAATTGTTCTTTTTTGCATTTTAATTTTAATTTCTCGAATTTTTTTAGCTTTCTTTAATTTGGTATTTAATTAGTATGGTAATTATTTTTAGAGGTTAATTAGTTAATTTGATAGGATAATATTAGTTTTAATAATTAATTTAGGATTTATTTCTAATTTTGAAAAGAAAAGAAATTTGGAAATTGAAAAAGAGAAAAGCTTCAAAAAACAAAAGGAAATTCGGATTTGGGCCATTTAATTAAACCCCCTTCAGCCCAATTGCCCCTCATACCCGCCCAACGTAGCCCAATACCCGCCTGACCCGGTTTGGATCCCCCCTCTAACGAAACGATGCCGTTTCGATCAGCGTCAATCTGAGCTGTTGATCTCCACTTGATCGAACGGCTCAGAACATAAACCTGGGAAGTATATATATGTTTGAACGCACCCCCCTCATTTCATCGTCCCGACTTCAGAAACCTCCCCCCAAACCCTAGTAGCTGCCCCAGAATTCCCCACCATCCGGTGGCGGCGCCACCATGAACCGCCACCAAACTTACACCAAACACCCCCCTCCTCCTCCTCTCTCCGAATCTACAAGTCCCCGCCCTCGAATCAACCTAGAATGGCTCGAATCTGGATTTGAAGGAAAACCCTAGCTGAGCCGCCCCCAAAATCCCCGGCCTCTGATAGCGGCGCCTACCCCGACCCTACCCAAAATCACACCCTATAACCACCCCCCATTCCCCTTTTTCTAAATCCCGGACTGATTTCCTTCGAATCTGCCCAGAACTTCTCGAATCTTGGAGTGTGCTGAAGGTTTCAGACCGCAACAGACTTTATTCGTGTATTTTCACATGAAAATATACGATTAAGGGCTATTCCGGTCAGAAATTTGAAAAACCCTGCAAAGTTTGTGGAATCGGCTTTCTGGTTGATGTTCAGGTATCATCTTTGTCCGCTTTGTTTAGTTGTTTATCTTTTTATTCTTTGTTTCTGCTTCATCTCCGCTTCTGGGTTTTGTCATGCATGCATGATTAGTTCAGGGTCCTCTCTTAATTAGTCTAGCAGTTCAGTTAATTCCCTATATTTTTTGTTAGATAATAGTAATTTAGTTTAGGGTCTTAGTTTTAAGAAATTAGGCTTTGGTCTGTTGTTGTGATTTGTCCCGCAAATGTAGCCCATTTAATTTGGTCCATATCCTTGGGTCAATTTGACCCGTTTGGATTTCTGAAGTAAATATCAGAGGTCTGAGGGGTAATTTGGGGTAGTCGGTTGAGGGAATCTTTGCATAACAAAACAGGAAGCTTCTAGGAAGCTGGGGGAAGGGGGTATTCTGTAAATCTGATATGTGAACTGAGGTTATTTGAGCAAAATCAAAAATTGAATAAGGGCCTAAGCTAAAATCAGAATCAAAAAGGGTTTCATTTGTAAAAATCTGATTCTATAGTAGGCTTGCCCTAAGGCCTTGCCTATAAAGGCATCTCTATCTTGATTTTCAAGGCAAGGATGGAAGAGCTGAAACAATACAGAAAAAACTAAAAACGGCTGGGATTTTCTTGAAGAATTCTGAATTCCTTGCATGGTCGGTTGTAAAAAGTTGTTCAAACTTTGCTGATTTTGAGTTTTCTGATTGCATTCGGTGAATAAAACTCTTGGAAACAATAGCTTCTCACTTTGTGATTTGAAATGAATTGAAAGTGTTGTGAAAAGTTTTGGTTCAAACTTTGTTGAGGGTTACTGTTCCATTGGATTTTTGAGTTGATTTCACTGTTCTGATTACTGAATCTGGGTTAACTGCTACTTCCTACTGCCGAGCTTCTCACTTCTGCTGACATTTTGCTTTCCAGGTACATGACTATGAACTTTATTTAATGTAAGGTTGGATTTGAAGAAATGAAATGGACATGGAACCTCGAAGCAGTGCATTGAATCTGCTTATTCCTATAGCTTAGTCGTACTTTTGTCTTGTTCATAAAACACTCATGTCTTTGAGAAACTAGCAGAATGTGTATAGTAGTCTGATCTTCCCTTTATCATGTTCACTCTTAATTGTTTAGCTGAAAATCTACCCTGTTTCGCACTGTGCAAGCAGTGCATCTACTCATTCTTCTGAGTGCAAATTCTGATTATTGGTTCTCATTGGTTTGATTTGCTGGTTAGTCTTGTTGGGTCTGATTTCTTGCGCTCGTTTAACCTTTCCAAGATGTGAAAGTGTGGTTCAGTCCATGCTCCTCATGGTATAGGTCTGGTTACTGAAATGAATTTGCCCAAGACCTATCTGCATTTTCAGAGACTATGCATTTGTTTTAATGTGTTCATCGTAGGTTTGGCTTAGTTATTTTAATGGGTGAATGGTTAGATGAGGTCCACCTTAAAGTTGCAGTTTTGTTTTGTTATCTTTGCCCGTTCTTATATCGAGATTTTTGTTTCGCTAAAGTTTGCTGGATTCAGATTGTAGCTTAACTTTTAGTCTTTATGATTTAATTGTTAGTTCTAATACATACCCTGTGATATGATTCTTTGTGAGGGTGTTTCAACAAATTATTGGAGAAATGGCTTTGGGCTTTAAGAAATCAGGTTTTGGACAATGGTTTGTGCTGATTCTTGGGGATTATGTCCAGCCCACTTGAATATTTGAACTGGTCATGTGACCAAATTTAAGAGAGTAATTTCAAGCAAAAGAATATGGGCGCAGCAAATGAGCTGTCAGGCCCTTTCTCCACGTTAACATTTTCTGGGCCGCGTATCCATGGGCCTTGAGTTAGCCCGTTTGCTTTCCAGTGTAGTTAGCCCGTAACTCGTGGCCTTAGCAATTCCGACTCGATTTTAGGAATAATTGTTGAATATTCGTAGAGAAACCTTTAGGGCCGTTTAAAATACAATTGTGATTGTGTACACGTTCGCGTGACATGATTACAATTCTAAAAACTAATTTGGAGTATGCGTTCACGCAACTTCGAGCAAACCTTCTTAATGATAAAAATGGGTTTTCGTAGGTTATTAATTAGATTAGCCCATGTAGTCCGAGGTGCGCCGTCTACCATTTAATCATACAAAATGACAAATGTTCGTAGTTTGATTTAGACACGCGCAACTTTGGTCAAACCTTTTTTTTATAATAATAAAGTGTTATTAATTGTGGACACGTTCACGTGACATGATTTTTTGACGCGCCGGACAAATGGGTACACGTACGCGTGACCCGTTTCGAGATAATCTTCTTGATTAAAAAGCAGTAAAGGATAAATGCACATAGGGTGTAAAGTCAGTAATTAAATAATTTTAATAAGTCGAGTATGATCAAAGCGACCGTGCTAGAACCACGGAACTCGGGAATGCCTAACACCTTCTCCCGGTTTAACAAAGCTCCTTACTTGGAGTTCTGGTTCGCAGACTGTAATATAGAGTCAATCTTTTCCTCGACTCGGGATTTAAACTGGTGACTTGGGACACCCTAAATTATCCCAAGTGGCGACTCTGATTTTAAATAAATAAACAATCCCGTTCCGATGGTCACTTTAAGTGAGAAAAACTCCCTTACTATACCCTTCTCGGGGTGTAGGTAAAAGGAGGTGTGACAGCTCTGGCGACTCTGCTGGGGATCGAACCCAGAATCTCTAGTTCAGGGTTCAAGAATTCGAGCTTGTTAATATGATTTTGTTTGGCTTTATTTATTGTTCATAATACTGTATTCTGTGAACCTTTATGCTAATTGTTGTCTGTTTACCGCTTTGATATTGTTGGAATTGTATATCACTGTCTTCTTACGCCACCCATCTGAGTCTTCTGAAAATGGTGCATACGTTTGCGTAGCCTGCTTTTTCTGTAGAAATTCTACCAAATAGAACGAGGCCGGGCAAGCTACAAGGCCGGGTAGACTTCAGTGCTCCCGGTACGTCGCCCCCTCCTCGGCCCCAGTTGTCCGCTCGGGTACCCCAAGTCTAGACCAAAACCCCAGGATTTAAACCTAGAAAAACACAGCCCCATGCTGGATCCCTAGTAGGAACGTTTGTTTGCATCATGTGCATTTGACTTAAGGGACTCAACACAGGGGTTGGGTCCGCCTAGGACAGGTGTGCCCGAAATAACAGACCATCCTGATGCATCCTATGTGCTATGTGAACATTTATTTGTTTTGGCTTGCATGCTGACCGGCTAGGGAAAATAAAGTAAAAAAAAAGAAGAGAGGAAAACCAAGAGTCATATAGGGAAGGAAATGAAACCCAGTTCTAAAACATCCTGATATTTGAAAAATGTCAGGAAACTCTACCCAAAATCTTTCAAAAAAGGGGGGAGTAGTTATTTTTTAAAGAGTCAAACACTGTGTTCTTTCAAATGTGTCAAAACTGACCGAACTACGAAGGTCTGATTCTCACCGGATGTGGGATACGTAGGCAACCTACATAAGGTTCGACCTTATTTTTTTGAAAATAAGAGAAAAAGAAAAACAAGAAAAGAGAGTCGGTGGTCGAATGAATACAATCTTGATTTTGGTCAAAATAAGCCGATCCAGCTTCGGCTATGTCTTAAACCATTCTTGCCAAGGTAGCCTCAGAGTATTTTTCAGTTGTCGAAAGGCTATTTTCGTAAAAGAATGGGCAAGTTTGTGAGGGGTCATAAAATAATCCCCCCTGCCTCAAAATTTGCGTGAAATTAGGAAGGGGTCGCATTTGCGAAAATAGTCATTTGGCCAAAGCTGGCATACAGGGGAAGAGATTATGGTTCTTTTCTTCTTTTCTTTGTTCTTTCTCTTTTCTTCTTCGAATTTTACAAAAGGGCCAACTCGAGTTAAACCCTAACCTTAATCCTCCACAGGAACAATGAGTACCATCCAAGATCTGCCAGAAGTTGTCAGGGAACAGGCTCGGCTACACTTGCATATGTGGTGGAATGATCTAGACGAAGATGGTCAGAAGTGGGTGAAAAAGCACTTGGGTGCTCTTATAGACATCTTTGAAATCAAACCACGGGAAGATCTGATCAAAGCTTTGGTAATGATCTGGGATCCTGTCCACAATGTCTTTTGTTTCTCAGATTTCGAGATCACCCCTACTTTGAAGGAGATAGCCGGGTACATTGAATTCAGACGGGACTTGAGGAAGCAACAACTCATATTTCCAAGGGCTCCATCGGTGCTTAAGTTCTTTGACCTCTTGAATATTGGTAAACAGACAAATAAGGAACGTGTGAGCAACGGGTGCTGTGCTTTCCATTTCTTGTACTTCAGGTTCGGGCATTCCGCTGGTTTTGAAACGCATGAAAAGGGCCTGAGCAACAAACAAAACAAGGGCCTTTAGCAAATTCATCGTCGGTTCGCATTTATTGTGGCACTCTTGGGGATCATGGTTTTTCCAAATGAGAAAGGAACGGTGGATATTCGTATGGCTAGAATTGCACAAATCCTCACTACCAAGGAAGATCATACACTTGCCCCGTTGGTGCTAGCAGATATCTATCGCGCATTGACTATATGCAAAGCAGGGGCTCAGTTTTTTGAGGGTTGCAGTATCATTCTACAAATGTGGTTGATCGAGCATCTTCGCCGTCATTCCGGATTCATGAGTTACGGTTCGAGACCAAACAACTTCATCATTAGTTATGAAGAGAGGATAAAAGATTACAACACACCAGAAGGATTTGAAGCATGGGTTTCTCATTTGAAAGCTCTTGACGCAGGTCAGGTTGAATGGACTATAGGATGGCTCCCGAGGACAGAAGCCATCTATATGACTGCTACCAAAGGATACCTGAGGATAATGGGCGTAAGGAGTATTCAGCCATATGCACCGCAGAGGGTCTTGAGGCAATTGGGGAGGTATCAGATTGTGCCTGAAGATGAAGATCTAAGCATCCAGGTCATAGAGTTGCATCCAGAAGCCGCATTGCCTGAGGCTGTAGTTCAGCAGGATTGGAATAGTTGCCGGTATCTCAAAATCGGCACCCAGGTACCAGACGTCGCCAAGGGGGAAGTAGCTCCAAATTATGCTGCTTGGTTTGAGGAAATGTCTTATGTAAACAACGAGCCAAAGCCCGAGAGGCCCGCCAAAAGGCCTCATGTTCAAGCCTTTGATGATAAAATTCAAGAGAGGTTGGCTTGGGGGGAGAAGGAGAAGGAATATAAGGCCACTATCCACGGTCTGCGGGAAGAATTGAGAAATGTCACCTTCAACAATGATTTGCAGGCACAAGAGGCCGAAGGTGAAAGGAGAAGATTGGCGCGAGAAAATGAGGCCCTCAGAGCTCAGGTTCGACAGTTGAAAATTGAAGCCGAGAACCCAGGCCGAAGCAGGAAAGATGAGCGGCTCATTTACAACCTCACTGTACGTGACTACGAAGATGACCTGCAGAAAGCTGAGTCTGAAATAGCAAAAACACGGGCAAGGGTGGCCAAAAGCGCCGAAGGGCGTGCAACTTTCGTTCAACAGATGAAAGAAAAATATGAAAGAGGGTCACAGGTTGGGAAAAGGCAATCGGCAACCTCGAGGGTGAAATGGCTCAACAAGCCAAAAATTTTAAGGCTGAAAGAGAACTTTGTTACGCCTTAATGGCACGACTAGAAAGGGACTTGCAACAACTCTAAGAGCAAAACCAGGTAGCCGAACGAACTTTGGGAGCCATAACCGAACAAAGTAGGCGTTTGTTGCAAGAGAAGGGCGTCATAAGAGAGCGAGTCAAAAGGGTTGCCAACTATATCGCAATGAAGTGCAGTAGCTGTGAGGATATGATGAGATCTATGTTCTTCGCCACTGTGATGATTTTTGTTCACCGGGTAATGGAAGATCTCTACCACCTTCAAGAGGATTTAGCAAGTCGGCCCACAGCAAGGCCGAATGACGCCCCGCGGGTCCTAGGGACAATTGAGGCATGATGTATTCGTAATTTCTTGAGTCTGTGTTTTCTTTCCGTTAAAAGTCTGGAGTCTGTATTTCTATTATCAAAGCATGCGAGTTGTTTGTTTTTGAGTCTGTATCTCGAGTCTATTAGCTTCTTTCGAGTCTGTTAGTTTCAGTCTTTGTAATAGCATTTTTATATGAAAATTTAAAATCCCAAATGTTTTACTTTATTTTACACTTATCCACCAGAACTACGCTCGGTCTGATTCATGCGGGGTCATGATACGTAGACAATCTCCATAGGATTTAACCATAACAAAAAGAAAGAAAAGAAAGAGAAAAAAAGGAAAGAAATAGGAGAAAAAACAAGAGAGTAAAGAAAAGGAAAGAGCGGAAAAACAAGAAAGAAAAAGAGAAAATAAGAGAGAGTAAAAACAAGGAGAGAACAAAGGCCAGAATGAAAGGAAAGGAAAGAAAATAAAAGAAAAAGGGATGTTTGCAATTGAAAGAAAGAAAAGGCCGGGATGACGCATGCAACCGATCAAATACATAATAGAGACGGTTAACTGTTTAGGTGCATTCATGCCCAATGTGCGGTTGCCAATCTGTTAAAGCCTAATCACTAACAAGGTTGTTT
The DNA here is from genome assembly GCF_000715075.1 of Nicotiana tabacum. Lineage (NCBI taxonomy): Eukaryota > Viridiplantae > Streptophyta > Magnoliopsida > Solanales > Solanaceae > Nicotiana > Nicotiana tabacum. Next base: position 87,484,531 of record NC_134084.1, read on the forward strand.
GTTAGATGCATTAAGTTCAGGCAAGTGGTTAGTTGACTAGCACTCTGGCAACTCACTCCTACAACACCCGATCGAAAGACATGCTAAATATGGTCGACCAGGAACCGGAAACAAGTATTGTCGACTCGTCAAAAGAGGTGGAAGAAATGGACGTTAATGCAATGAGGGAAGAAATGTATAAGCTGAAACAACAGATGGCTGAAATGTACCAAGCTTGGGCGAAAGGGCATCCACCACCGGTTTATCCCGCCAATCCTGCTTATATCCCACCATCAGCCCAACCTCCGGAGCCTCCCACTGTGAACTCATCTCCAGCCTTCCCCCTCTACCAACAATGTTAAGACACCACTTCCTATACTTCTCAAGCTCCACCACACAAACAAGTCTCGTACCCTTCCCCACCAATTACACCTGTTTTTGTGGCACCCCCACCTGCTACATTACACAGATCTTCCAGTGAACCCCTATTTCAAACTCACGAAAACCAGTACTATCCCCCTGAACCCACCTTTAAAGTTCCAGAACCATATGCTTACGCTCCTCATCTTGATATCACGGCAGAGACCGAGAAACCACCCAAAAATCCCGAGCATGAAGAGATGATCAGAAAGGTCAAAAGCTTAGAGCAATCGTTCCGAGACATGAAGGGGTTGGGAGGCCATGTGAGTGTGGCCTATAAGGATTTGTGTCTGTTCCCATATGTTCAGTTGCCAGCAGGGTTCAAAATGCCCAAGTTTGATTTGTACGATGGGCATGGCGACCCGGTAGCACACTTAAGAGGATTCTGTAGCAAGATGAGAGGGTCCGGTGGAAGAGACGAATTGCTGATGGCATATTTCAACCAAAGTTTGAGTGGGTCGACGCTAGAATGGTACACCAGACAAGATCCTAGCAGGTGGTACACATGGGACGATTTGGCCCAAGCCTTCGCCTGTCATTTTCAGTATAATCTCGAAATCATCCCAGATCGTCTGTCATTGACGAAGATTTAGAAGAAGCCCGGTAAGAGTTTCCGAGAATATGGGTTCCGTTGGAGAGAACAGGCAGCGAGGGTTGACCCCCGATGAAAGAAAGCGAGATGGTTGATTATTTCTTGCAGGCTTTGGAGCCCACTTATTTTGGTCATTTGGTGTCAGCAGTGGGCAAGTCCTTTAATGAAGTTGTGAAAATGGGAGGCATGGTTGAGGAGGGACTCAAGTCCAATAAGATTATGAGTTATTCAGCAATCAAAGCAACCACTCAGGCCATTCAAAACGGTACTGGGGGTGTGCTCGGAAAGAAGAAGAAAGAGGATGTTGCAACGATCGAATCGGCGGCTTGGGGTGGACCCAGGAACCTTCCACCATTCTACAACCATCCTCGACCCTATCCCTAAACATACCCCCACACCCCATATAGCCCACCACAACACTACTACCCACCGCCAGATCCCTATTCTTCTGTCTATCACGCACAAACCTATACCCAACCTCCTGCTCACACGCAATGGCGTGCACCAGCTCCACAGAGTCCCTACAAAACTCCACAAAATACCCATCCACCCCCAAAAGCCTACAAAACCCCCCCTGGAACAGGTTTTCGACCCAATCAAGCCTTTAAGAATGAAAGGGTGTAGAAGCAGAAGACTTTCACTCCATTGGGAGAATCATATACCAGCCTATTCCACAGATTGAGACAGTTGGGCATGTTGAATCCGATCGAGGCTAAAATGCCGAATCCCCTTACCAGAAATCTTGATCGCTCGGTAAATTGTGAGTATTGTTCAGGGGCCCTAGGCCATGACACAGAGAAATGCTGGAAACTAAAAACAGTTGTACAAAAGCTCATTGATACTCATCGGATCGAGGTTCAAGCCCCAGAAACACCAAACATCAACCAGAATCTGCTACTAGCTCACCATGAAACCCATATGATTGAGTTGATACATAAGGGAGGGGAGGTTAAGAAACCCTCGTAGACGGTGATGATGATCCGCTCCTGTGAAACCAATTCAAAGGAAAGGTAACCAGTGGGAAATTAGTGGTCCAGCGGAAAGAGGTAGACAACAAGCCAGCTGTGGTAGCCGAGACAGGGTCGTCAAGTACTGTTGCAGTGAAACCAGAGAAAGCTAAAGTGGTAGTACCAGGGGTTACAAGTAAACCTGTCGTGTTCGTGAAGGGTGCTCGCACAGAGCCTGTTATTATAAAGCCAGTAACTCAGCTTTCAGTAATCAGCAGCAAGGCGGTCCCATAGAATTATGAACGAGTGACAGTAACTTACCAGGGGAAAGAGGTTAGAGAAGAAGTGTGTGAGACCAATAGTTTGACTCGATCGGGGAGATGTTTTGCCCCCGAAGAGTTGAGAAAAGCTAAAACTTCCAAAAACAATCCAGTGTCGGTGAAGAAAGCTGTGTCCGAGGAAGAAGTAGAGGAAATTTTGAGAAAGATGAAAGTACAGGACTATTCCATTGTGGAATAGTTGAGGAAAACACCGGCTCAGATCTCGCTCTTGTCATTACTGATCCATTCCGACAAGCACCGTCGAGCTTTGATGAAGATCTTGAACGAGGCTCACGTTCCTAACAAAATCTCAGTAAACCACTTGGAAAAGATAGCTAACAAGATATTTGAGGTAAACAGAGTCACTTTTTCTGATGACGAGTTGCCCGTGGAGGGTACCGAGCACAATAGAACGCTTTATCTGACGGTGAAATGCGAAGATTCCGTGGTTACTCGGGTACTGGTTGACAATAGGTCTAGCGCGAACATTTGTCCTCTCTCCACATTGAACAAGCTGAAAGTGGAGGATGAAAGAATTCACAAGAACAGTATTTGCGTTCGGGGATTCGACGGTGGAGGGAAGGATTCAGTCGGGGACATAGTGCTTGAGCTCACAATAGGGCCAGTTGAATTTACTATGGAATTCCAGGTGCTCGATGTGGCCATTTCATACAATCTGTTGTTGGGACGACCTTGGATCCATGCTGCCAAAGTAGTCCCGTCTACTCTGAATCAAATGGTTAAGTTTGAATGGGATCGACAGGAAATTGTTGTACATGGCGAAGATAATTTGTGTGTGCCCAATGGTGCCATTGTGCCGTTCATAGAGGTTGACAGATGGCAAGGGACCATGGGTTTATCAGGTTTCCGACACAGTATCGGTAGAGAAAATTCCGGAAGGAAAGTGCGTGCCAACTCCAAAGATGGCTGCGGCATCAGTCATGGTAGCTGTCGAAATGTTGACAAACGGTTTCGTACCGGGCAAGGGTTTGGGTACATCTCTGCAAGGTATTGTGCAGCCAGTCTCCCTTCCAAGGAATCTAGATACTTTTGGTCTGGGGTTCAACCCTACCGTTGCAGGCGTGAGAAGAGCTAGGAAAATGAAAAAGAAAGCATGGGCATTGCCAAAGCCAGTCCCGTGTCTGTCTAGGTCATTCGTCAGGCCGGGTACCAGAAAGCAACTATTGTCAAGGGTCCCTGGACCACTGATTGGAGCCGATGGAGATTTGGAGAAGTGATTCGAAAGGTTATTCGCCGAGGTCGATATGGTTCAAGCTGGGGAAGGGTCCAGTAAGGCAAATGTGCAATTTGTGGGACCACGTGCAAAAGTCAACAACTAGGAAGCTACTCCTCTTCCTATCCAGAGGGAGTCTTGGTAGTGGGTTTTGATTTTCTTTTAGTTGTCTGGATTATTCCAGGGTCTGTAATTCAGATATTATGTTCCGTCCAGTTGGATGTGTTAAAACCTGTTATCTTTATATTCAATGAAATGCAATTGTTCCTTTCCCTTCAGTTCTTCTAATTTTGTTTTATTTTCTTCTTTTGTACAGTTCTTTTTATGTTGATATCAATGACATGACATGCATGAGGAATCTTCGACCCAGTTTTAAAAGCCAATCTAACTCTGAAATAATAATACAAGAAATTGAGTGTGATGACGAGTTGGAATTTGATGATGATGAGGACTATGAAGAAATTAGTAAAGAATTAAGTCATTTTGAGGAAAAGCCCAAACACAATTTGAATGACACAGAAACAGTTAATCTAGGGGACCAAGAAAATGTCCGTGAAATCAAAATAGTGTCCATCTGGAACCCCAACTCAGGGAGGAGATCATTAAAGCACTGTTCGAATATAGAGACGTTTTTGCATGGTCCTATGATGACATGCCGGGTCTAAGCACTGATTTAGTGGTTCAAAAGTTGCCCACGGACCTGGCATTCCCTCCTGTCAAGCAGAAGCTGAGAAAATTCAAGACGGATATGAGTGTAAAAATCAAGGAAGAAGTCACCAAGCAGTTTGATGCCAAAGTCATTCGGGTCACCCGGTATCCTACCTGGTTAGCCAATGTTGTGCCTATACCGAAAAAAGATGGCAAGACCAGGGTGTGTGTTGACTATCGGGATCTCAACAAGGCAAGTCCAAAAGACAATTTCCCGTTGCCGAACATCCATATCTTGATTGACAATTGCGCCAAACATGAGATTGGTTCTTTCGTGGATTGTTACGCGGGTTATCATCAGATCTTAATGGACGAGGAAGATGTAGAAAAGACGACATTCATTACGCCATAGGGAACGTATTGCTATCGGGTTATGCCATTCGGTTTGAAAAATGTTGGGGCAACCTAAATGAGGGCAATGAAAACAATATTCCATGATATGATACACCAGGAAATCGAGGTGTACGTGGATGATGTGATCATGAAGTCTAGGAAGCAGTCTGACCATGTCAAGGATCTGAAGAAGTTCTTCTGAAGGCTTCGCAGGTACAATCTTAAGCTTAATCCTGCAAAGTGTGCTTTTGGGTGCTGTCTGGAAAGTTGCTGGGGTTTGTAGTCAGCCGCTGGTGTATTGAATTGGACCCATCAAAAGTCAAGGCCATCCAGGAATTTCCACCTCTGAAGAACAAGACCGAGGTGATGAGTTTGTTGGGGAGATTGAATTATATCAGAAGGTTCATCGCTCAGCTCACGACAACTTGTGAGCCCATCTTCAAGCTGTTAAAGAAAGACGTTGCGGTCAGGTGGACAGATGAATGTCAGGAGGCGTTTGATAGGATAAAGGGATATTTGTCAAATCCACCCGTGTTGGTCCCGCCAGAACCAGGGCGACCTTTGATTCTATATTTGACGGTATTGGACAATTCATTCGGCTATGTTTCAGGTCAACATGATATCACTGGCAGGAAGGAGCAAGCCATATATTATCTCAGCAAGAAATTCACACCGTACGAGGTCAAGTACACTCAGCTCGAGAGGACATGTTGCGCCCTAACCTGAGTCGCGCAGAAGTTGAAACATTATTTGTCATCTTACACTACCTATATCATATCTCGCCTGGATCCATTGAAGTATATCTTTCAGAAGCCTATGCCCACAGGGAGGCTTGCAAAGTGGCAAATCCTGCTCACAGAGTTTGACATTGTCTACGTGACCCGAACTGCAATAAAAGCACAGGCCTTGGCGGACCATTTGGCCGAGAACCCGGTTGATGAAGATTATGAACCTTTGAAAACTTATTTCCCTGATGAAGAGGTGAAGCACATTGATGAGTTAGAACAAGTCGAGAAGCCTGTATGGAAACTTTTCTTTGATGGAGCCGCAAACATGAAGGGCGTGGGGATATGAGTAGTACTTATTTCTGAAATAGGGCAGCATTACCCAGTTGCGGCTCAGCTTCGTTTTTACTTTTCAACAACATGGCTGAGTACGAGGCATGTATTTTGGGGTTGAGGTTAGCTGTGGATAAAGGTGTCCAGGAAGTCTTGGTCTTGGGTGACTCGGACCTCCTAGTGCACCAAATTCAGGGAGAATGGGAAACATGGGATTTGAAACTCATACCGTACAGACAGTGTTTGCATGATCTTTGTCAACGATTTCAATCAATAGAGTTCAGGCATATCCCAAGAATACATAATGAAGTCGTCGATGCTTTGCCCACTTTGGCGTCAATGTTACATCATCCAGATAAGGCTTATATGGTCCCTTTGTAGATTCAGGTCCGTGATTAGCATGCTTACTGTAATATGGTAGAAGAAGAACTTGATGGGGAGCCATGGTTCCATGATATCAAAGAATACCTCCGGATGGGGGTATATCCGGTACAGGCCACAAGTGATCAGAAAAGAACAATTCGACGATTGGCAAGCAGATTTTTCTTCAGCGGAGGGGTGTTATACAAAAAAACTCCAGATCTTGGATTGTTAAGATGCATAGATGCAAGACAAGCCACAATAATCATGACTGAGGTACACTCCGGAGTTTATGGACCGCATATGAGTGGGTACATTCTGGCAAAGAAGATTCTCCGAGCAGGTTATTACTGGCTCACTATGGAGCGAGATTGCATCAGTTTTGTGCGCAAGTGCCATCAATGCCAGGTACACGGAGATTTGATTCACTCCCCACCATCTAAATTGCATACAATGTCGGCACCATGGCCCTTTGTTGCCTGGGGTATGGATGTCATTGGGCCGATCGAGCCAGCAGCATCAAACGGACACAGGTTTATTCTGGTGGCCATTGATTATTTCACCAAGTGGGTTGAAGCGAAAACTTTCAAATCTGTGACCAAGAAAGTAGTGGTCGATTTTGTGCATTCAAATATCATCTGTCAGTTTGGGATTCCGCAGGTAATCATCATGGAAAATGGTGCCAATCTCAACAGTCATCTGATGAGCAGTGGCATGAAAAGCTGTCGTTTGCATTGCTGGGTTATCACACTACTGTCCGCACTTCAGTAGGGGCTACTCTTTATTTGTTAGTGTACGGCACGGAGGCAGTAATACCCGCCGAAATTGAAATCACATCCCTTCGAATTGTTGCTGAGGCAAAAATTGATGACATTGAATGGGTCAAAACCCGCTTGGAGCAGTTAAGTCTGATTGATGAAAAGAGATTGGAGGCAGTATGTCACGGCCAATTGTGCCAACAGAGAATGGCAAGAGCATATAACAAGAAGGTACGTCCACAGCAGTTCGCTTGTCACCCTTTTTGAGCCTTATTTATTTTCTTTCATACCCCTCTTTCGGAATCAGTAGCGAATATCAGAAACATAAGCATGAAAGATAAGAAAAGGAAGAAAGAAAAAGAGAAAGAAAAGGAAAGAGAAAGAAAGAAAGAAAAAAAGAGAAAGAAAAAAGAAGAAAAGAGAAAAGAAGAAGAAAAACAATAAAAGGGAAAAGAGAAAAGCAAAAGAGAAAAAGAGAGAAGAAAGAGAAAAGAAAAACCACAACAACAAAGTAATTTCTATGACATGAACTACGTTCGACCTGATTCCTTTTAAGGATACGTAGACAGCCTCACGGTTTGGTCTCATCAAATCCAAAAGTCCCCAAGCAAGAAACTGGGGCAGAAGTTGTGGTTGTTGTAAGAAATATGATTCCGAAAGTTGTAATTCTAAATCCATGTGAATTGTTTTGAGCCTTTGATATCCTTTCTTTTTAACCCTATCCAAAAGCCCACGTTATGGTCCAAATAAAGACCTTCCGATCAGTCTTTGAGAGATGCCAAGTCGAGCAGGTAAATGTAATTCATGTCAGGGGCAACACTCTGGTTCATGCAGGAAAAATAAAAATGAGAGAGTCTTATTGGTGAAAACCTTCACAGGCACCGTAAGGCAATGGGAGTTGAGAGAAATAAAAATAAGAGAGTCTTATTGGTGAAAACCTTTACAGGCACCGTAGGGCGACGAGAGTTGAGAGAAATTAAAATGAGAGAGTCTTATCGGTGAAAACCCTCACGGGCACCTTGAGGAGAAAGTGAGTTGAGAAGCGAAATGAGAAAGGTCTATTGGTGGAAAACTGTTGCAAGGCACCGCAGGATGAACAAGGTCAAGGATTGGGTGAAGTAATCAGATCATGGAAATTCTGAGGCAACATAGTACGGCGACTGAAAGTTGATTGGTTGGACAGATTGGGCAGATTAATCCGAAATGCATGTCATGATCATCGGTACCAACTGTTCCACTCAGATAAGTTTCTTTTTCTTTTTCCCTTTGTAGCAGTCATCTGGTTTTGGATTCTTCCTATCCTTAACCCGCAAAGTCATTGCATTTCATTTTCTTTTGGGGTTTATTTGTCTAAGATGTTTCAATGTCAGTCTTATTCAAAGCAAGTGAAAAAGAATTTCAAAGCTCACTACCTACTTCCAAAATTGCAAAGCACGGAATGGTCAAAGCATACTAAGGATAACACGACGAAAGAGGGGTATACAAGGAATCACGAGAAGCTTCATCGGTGGAATGGTTTGGTAATGTCATGGGAGACACAAAAGTTCAGATAAAGGGGCCATAGGTAAGACAACAACGGGGGTATAGAACACTCGGCTCATTAAAGTCATGGGGTTTGAAAGTCAGTCAGGAAGTCAAAGCGGTTCAGGGCTAGTTCGAAGAAGCTAGTCAGAACAAAACAATGCAGTGGAAAGATCTTCAGCAAGAATGCCATCAGCTAACCACCATTTTAAACTGACAAAATTTTCTTTGATTGAAATAGGGGCAGAAAATTTCGGTTGTTCCGGAGAAACTCTCCGTGGAGAAAGGCAGTCACCAAACAGGTTTGTTTTGATTTTCAGGACCCTCCTGGAAAATGGGACCTAGTTTAAATGTTCAGAAATAGCATAATCTAGCATAAATGCATCCCAAAGGAATATAAGTTGACTTAGAAGTGTGCATGTTCGAGATAGGATTCGATTAGGAGTTTCCAGGACCCTCATGAATAATGGGACTTAGCCTTAAGATTTCAATTAGATAACAACATTTAGCGTAAAGTCTGCTGTAGGGTAGTATAATTCAGCCATAAAAGTTGTCACTCTTAAGATAAAATTGGACTTTTGATTTTCAGGACCCTCCTGGATAATGGGGAGTAGTTTAAAGATCCTCTTAGATAGCAAGATTTAGCAGAAGTCACACCTGTAGAAGATATAACTTAGATTCTAAATTGTCGTTTAGTTAAGAGTTGTCAGGACCCCCTGAATAATGGGATTTAGCTTTCAATTCTTAGTAATACTTGGTAATATGATTTAGTTTTACACTCACAGCTGTGCCCAGCCACCAAACTGGGGCAGAAAATGTTTCTTTGTTTTGTTTATTTTGAAGTCAGGAGCCCGCCTGGAGAGCAGGGAATATGTTTCAAGTCAGCAGTCAGGAGCCCGCCTGGAGAACAAGGGAGTACAATTTAGGCTTTAGCTTTCAAATTCTTTGTTTTGTCCATTTGAAGTCAGGAGCTTGCTTTGAGAGTAGGGAATACATTTCAAGTTGAAGTCAGGAGCCCGCTTGGAGAGTAGGGAATACTTTCAAGCGTAACAGTCAGGAGCCCGGTTGGAGAGCAGGGAATACTTTCAAGCGTAACAGTCAGGAGCCCGCCTGGAGAACAAGGGAGTACAATTTAAAGTTTTAGTTTTCAAATTCTTTGCTTTGTTTATTTCGAAGTCAGGAGCCCGCCTGGAGATCAGGGAATACATTTCAAGTTGGAGTCAGGAGCCCGCCTGGAAAGCAGGGAATACTTTCAAGTCAGCAATCAGGAACCCGCCTGGAGAACAAGGGAGTACAATTTATGTTTGAGCTTTCAAATCCTTTGTTTTGTCTATGTCGAAGACAGGAGCCCGCCTGGAGAGCAGGGAATACTTTCAAGTGAGCAGTCAGGAGCCCGCCTGGAGAGCAAGGAATACATATCAAGTTCAGCAGTCAGGCACCAACCTAAAGAAGGGGAAAACATCTCAGTTTACAATTCAACGCGGCAACAAACAGATGTTTCCGAAAGAATGGAGAACAACAAGGCAACAAGAAGCACAAGATCAAGTTTGAAGATATAGATAGGACTTTTGTAATCCATACATCATAGTCTAGTATAGCTTCTTATTTTATTTTGACATGGTGTAATAAGGAGGTTCAGTAAGCAACAGCAGTAATAGTGAAATCACAGCTTCATGGTAGTCCCAGCTACCAAAACTTCCCGAACTACACTGATCTGATTCCTTTTTAGCCAAGGATATGTAGGCAACCTCAGAGGCAGGGTGCGGTCGAATCTTTCAAAAATGCTTCCCACGGAGTATTCAAACGGGCAAAAATTACTCGTATCCGCTCACTTTATCTTTGCACGAAAACTCTTCGTGTTTCCGAACAAAGAGGGGCAGTTGTGAGCACGTGATTTTTTCCCTACATGAAATACTCCCATTAATTCAAAACAAAGTAATTTCGTTTCATTATTTGCAATTTTGTGGCATTTGCTGTTAATTATTTACATTTTTGTCTGTGCATTTCGTTTGTTAATTAATGGAAAATACAAAATATGCTGCATTTGCATTTAAGATTTAATTTTTTGCATGTTTGAAATAATTAGTAATTTAGTGTTTTAGAAAAATGGAAAAATCACAGAAAAATAGTTCATTTTTGCATTTTAATTTTAATTTCTCGAATTTTGTTAGCTTTCTTTAATTTGGTATTTAATTAGTATGGTAATTATTTTTAGAGGTTAATTAGTTATTTTGATAGGATAATATTAGTTTTAATAATTAATTTAGGATTTATTTCTAATTTTGAAAAGAAAAGAAATTTGGAAATTGAAAAAGAGAAAAGATTCAAAAAACAAAAGGAAATTTGGATTTGGGCCATTTAATTAAACCCCCTTCAGCCCAATTGCCCCCTCATACCCGTCCAACGTAGCCCAATACCCGCTTGACCCGGTTTGGATCCCCCCCTCAAACGAAACGACGCCGTTTCGATCAGCGTCAATCTGAGCTGTTGATCTCCACTTGATCGAACGGCTCAGAACATAAACCTGGGAAGTATATAAATGTCCGAACGCATCCCCCCTCATTTCATCGTCCCGACTTCAGAAACCTCCTCCCAAACCCTAGTAGCCGCCCCAGAATTCCCCACCGTCCGGTGGCGGTGCAACCGTGAACCGCCACCAAACTTACACCAAACACCCCTCCTCATCCTCTCTCCGAATCTACAAGTCCCCGCCCTCGAATCAACCCAGAATGGCTAGAATCTGGTGTTGAAGGAAAACCCTAGCTGAGCCGCCCCCCAAATCCCCGGCCTCTGATGGCGGCGCCTACCCCGACCCTACCCAAAATCATACCCTATAGCCAACCCATTCCCCTTTTTCTAAATCCCGGACTGATTTCCTTCGAATCTGCCCAGAACTTCTCGAATCTTGGAGTGTGCTGAAGGTTTCAGACCGCAACAGACTTTATTCGTGTATTTTCACATGAAAATATACGATTAAGGGCTATTCCGGTCAGAAATTTGAAAAACCCTACAAAGTTTGTGGAATCAGCTTTCTGGTTGATGTTCAGGTATCATCTTTGTCCGCTTTGTTTAGTTGTTTATCTTTTTATTCTTTGTTTCTGCTTCATCTCCGCTTCTGGGTTTTGTCATGCATGCATGATAATTCAGGGTCCTCTCTTAATTAGTCTAGCAGTTCAGTTAATTCCCTCTAATTTGTGTCAGATAATAGTAATTTAGTTTAGGGTCTTAGTTTTAAGAAATTGGGCTTTGGTCTGTTGTTGATTTGTCCCGCAAATGTAGCCCATTTAATTTGGTCCATATCCTTGGGTCAATTTGACCCGTTTGGATTTCTGAAGTAAATATCAGAGGTCTGAGGGGTAATTTGGGGTAGTCGGTTGAGGGAATCTTTGCATAGGTAGTACACAGAGAAATGAAGTGCGCGGACTTGGTCAGCCGATCCACAATCACCCAAAAAGCATCGAACTTCTTCAAAGTCCGTGGGAGTCTAACTACAAAATCCATAATGATTCGCCCCTACTTCCACTCTGGAATATCCATCTGCTGAAGCAAGCCACCCGGTCTCAGATGCTCATATTTTACCAACTGAAAATTGAGACACCGAGCTACAAATCCCACAATGTCCTTCTTCATTCTCCTCCACCAATAATGCCGTCTTAGATCCTGATACATCTTCGCAGCACCTGGATGGATGGAATACTGCAAGCTATGGGCCTCATCCAGAATCAACTCCTGAAGCCCATCCACATTGGGTACACATATCTGGCCCTGCATCCTCAACACCCCACCATCACCAATAGTCACATCTCTGGAATCGTCGTTCTGAACTCTGTCCTTAAGGACAAGCAAATGAGGATCATCATACTGGCACTCTCTAATGCGATCAAATAAGGAAGACCGAGAAATCACACAAGCCAAAACCCGATTAGGCTCCGAAATATCCAACCTCATGAACCAATTGGCCAAGGCCTGAACATCAACTGCAAGAGGTCTCTTCCCAATAGGAATATACGCCAAACTCCCTATACTCACCGCCTTTCTACTCAAGGCATCGGCCACCACATTGGCCTTTCCCGGATGGTACAAAATAGTGATATCATAGTCTTGTAGCAGCTCCAACCATCTCTGCTACCTCAAATTGAGATCCTTCTGCTTGAAAAAGTGCTGAAGGCTACGATGATCAGTAAACACATCACAAGACACACCATACAATAATGCCTCCAAATCTTCAACGCATGAACAATAGCAACCAACTCTAGATCATGAACAGGGTAGTTCTTCTCATAGGGCTTTAACTGACAAGAAGCATAAGCAATAACTCTACCCTCCTACATCAACACACACCCAATACCAACTCTTGAAGCATCATAATACATTGTATATGAACCTGAAGCTGATGGCAAAACTAATACTGGAGCTGTGATCAAGGCGGTCTTGAGCTTCTGAAAGCTCGCCTCACACTCATCCGACCACCTGAATGGAGCATCCATTTGAGTCAATTTGGTCAAGGGTGATGCTATAGATGAAAATCCCTGAACGAACCGGCGGTAATAACCTGCCAATCCAAGAAAGTTGCGAATCTTTGTGGCTGAGGACGGTCTAGGCCAACTCTGAACTGCCTCTATCTTCTTCTGATCAACCTGAATACCCTTGCTGGACACCACGTGCCCCAAAAAAGCCACTGAACTGAGCCAAAACTCACACTTGGAGAAATTTGCATAAAGCTTCTCCTCCTTCAACCTCTGCAACACAACTCTCAAATGCTCCGCGTGCTCCTCATGGCTACGCGAGTACACCAAAATATCATCAATGAAAACAATCACGAACGAGTCGAGATAAGGCTGAAACACGATATTCATCAAATGCATGAACGTTGCTGGGGCATTGGTCAACCCAAAAGACATCACAAGGAACTCATAGTGACCATATATCGGGTCCGAAAAGCTACCTTAACAATATTCGAGTCCCTGATCTTGAACTGGTGATACCCTGAATGGAGATCAATCTTGGAGAACACTCTCGCTCCCTGAAGCTGGTCAAATAGATCATCAATACGAGGCAAAGGATGATTGTTCTTGATTGTATCTTTGTTCAACTTCCCGTAATCAATGCACATCCTCATCGTGCCATCCTTCTTCTTCATAAATAGAATAGGCGCACCCATGGCGACACACTAGGCCGAATAAACCCCTTTATCAAGGAGTTCCTGAAACTGATCCTTCAACTCTTTCAACTTCGCCGGTGCCATATGATACGGTGGAATAGAAATGGGCTAAGTGCCCGGCACCAAATCAATACCAAAGTCAATATCCCTATCCCGTGGCATGCTCTACAAGTCTGCAGGAAAAACATTGGGAAAATCCCTTACAACAGGAACAAAATCAATACTATGAGTCTCATCACTAACATCCCTCACAAAGGCTAAGTATGAAAGACAACCTTTCCCAACCATCTGCTGGGCCTTCAAGAACGAAATCACCCTACTGGGAACAAAATCAGTCGAACCTCGCCACTCAATCTGTGGCACACCCGGCATAGGCCTTGTCATTATCTTAGCATGATAGTCCGATATAGCACGACACAGAGATATGCAATCCATGCCCAATATCACATCAAAGTCCACCATACAAAGCAACAATAGGTTCACTAGGGTCTTTAGAGCCCCAATAGTCACCACACACGACCAGTATACACGGTCCACACCAATAGTATCGCCCACCGACGTAGATACACGAACTGATGAAACAAGAGACTCACGGGGTGTATCCAAATAAAGAGCTAAGTATGATGACACATATGAAAAAGTGGAACCAAGATTAAATAATACAGAGGCATCTCTGTGGCAGACTAAGACAATACATGTAATCACCGATTTGAGAAAGACTCAAGAGACTATACTTCAGGCAATCCACATAGCAACGTTCTCAATCGAGTGTGACAAAGACTTTCCAACTTTTCCAATACCGAGAATGTACCCCCTTTTTTTTATTTCCACAGGATACATTCCCTTTCCTGCAGGGCTTTCAGTGAGAGACAATCCATGTTGTTTCTAGTCATATGCTTTTAGTATCCACTATTCATGAACCATTGCAGTCCGCTTCCTCTCACTGTTCCCTGCAAATATAAATCATGGGTTAGATTTAGGAACCCAAACTAGTTTGGGTCCCTTGTTATAAGAAAAAGGATGGATAAGAGCTTTTCTAGTCCATGCAGGCAATATTCGTTTCTTACGAGTGGTACCCGGTCCCTCTTTAGTAGTCACTTTTTCAGTAAAAGATTTGTTTTTCTGAACAGATTCAACCTTGGCCTAGTAATTTTCTTTGAAGTGCCCATTGTTCCCACAGTGGGTACAAAGCCAGTTATCCGAAATTATGACATACTTGTTGTGAGGGTTGTAAGGAGTTTTCTCCTTTTGAAACCCTATTCCCTGCCTGTTTCCACTATTGTTGAAGTACATGGCAGTGACAACATCTGAGGACCAGGTCCACTTGAGAGATTTTTCAAGATCAATTTTTACTTTCTTTAGTTCAGCTTGAAGCTGCCTATTTTTCTCAAGTTCACCACATAGACTAGTTTTAACATCATTCAATTCTTTTTCAAGATTGATGTGTGACTCACTGGCTACTTCTTTCCCTTTCTCAATACTTGTAGGCCTAAGTTCTGATTTAAGTCTCTCAATAGTTTCCTCTAGGTCAGTGATTATTGCTAAAAAGTCATCCCTCTCTTTCTCAGTAGTTGCAATTTTCTCTTCTAGAGTGTGCTTTTCATTGCTAAAGCCTTCTATGGTTTCCTTCAAATCAACAACCACTACCATCAGGTCATCTCTCTCATTTTCTACACTATTTATTTTTTCATTCAAAACATCCTTTTCTTTTTCAAGATTAGCTATGGTCTTATTTAGATCCACTACACAGACCACCAGATCATCTCTAGATTGTTCAACACCTCATACCTCTATGGTCAAGATCTCCTTATCATTAATAAGGCTATAATATGCATCAATTAGAATATTTGCTAATGAACTGAACTTCTTAGAAGAGTAGGATTTCAGATTTCTCTGAACATCCCTAAAATTTACCTCATCAATTTCATCCTCTTCATCATCGTCAGACTGAGCCATCAGTGCAAATAGTGAGTCATATTTTGTTGCTTCAGTTTCTACTACCATCATGGAGCTATTTTCTGCATCTGGTTCCCTTTCTGATTCACAGGAGGAGTCTCCCCAAGTAGCAAGAGCCTGTTTCACAATATTGTCAGCTGCACTTTTTTTACTAAATCGTTGTCTGGAACCGGGTTCCTTTTTGCTACTTCGTTAGGGTTTTGTTCGTATTGCTCCTGTTTCAGAAGTGGACAGTCTTTGATGAAATGCCCCGGCTTTCTGCACGTGTGATAACTAGGGATTTTGACGCATTTTATACTCCTTCTTGCTTATGCTTTGGTTAAATATTCATACAAAATAGTCCCAAATGGCTCATAAGTTGTGCTTGATTGCAGGTTTGATCAACAAAGTGATAAGATGTCAAAGATCAGCTCAAAAGGAGTGAAACCTGCACAAGTGCCAAAGACAAGACAAGCTCAGGCAAAATAGGTCCAGTGCGGCCGCACACCATTCTGTGCGGTCTGTACTAGGAGGTTCAGAGAGCAGGTTTTTCAGGCTAAAAGGCAATGCGGATGCACTAGATTTAGTACGGTCCGCACTAGAGTCCATGCGGCCGCACTACCATTTTGTGCAGTCCGCAGAGCCAAGATTCAGAGAAGTTGAAGTTGGAGCTTTCAAGCCAATGTGGTCCGCAGTCCACTTTGTGCGGACCGCACTTTGTGCTCAACTCAACTTGAGTACCCAACTTTCTCTGCACGGCTCTCCAAAATTGTGAAGTAAATTGAGTACCTCTATCTGAAATGATGGAAATCGGGATTCCATGCAAATAAACAATCTCTTAGATATAGATCTCTGCCAACTGCTCTGAAGAATAGGTAGTACACACAGAAATGAAGTGCCCGGACTTGGTCAGCCGATCCACAATCACCCAAATAACATCGAACTTCTTCAAAGTCCATGGGAGTCCAACTACAAAATCCATAGTGATCCGCCCCCACTTCCACTCTGGAATATCCATCTGCTGAAGCAAGCCACCCGGTCTCTGATGCTCATATTTCACCTGCTGAAAATTGAGACACCAAGCTACAAATCCCACAATGTTCTTCTTCATTCTCCTCCACCAATAGTGCTATCTTAGATCCTGATACATCTTCGCGGCACTCGGATGGATGGAATACTGCAAGCTATGGGCCTCCTCCAGAATCAACTCTCGAAGCCCATCCATATTGGGCACACATATCTGGCCCTGCATCCTCAACACCCCATCATCACCAATAGTCACATCTCTGGCATCGTCGTGCTGAACTCTGTCTTTAAGGACAAGCAAATGAGGATCATCATACTGGCACTCTCTAATGCGATCAAATAAGGAAGACCGAGAAACCACACAAGCCAATACCCGACTGGGCTCCGAAATATCTAACCTCATGAACCGATTGGCCAAGGCTTGAACATCAACTGCAAGAGGTCTCTCCCCAACATGAATATACGCCAAACTCCCCATACTTACCGCCTTTCTACTCAAGGCATCGACCACCACATTGGCCTTTCCCGGATAATATAAAATAGTGATATCATAGTCCTTTAGCAGCTCCAACCATCTCCGCTACCTCAAATTGAGATCCTTCTGCTTGAACAAGTGTTGGAGGCTACGATGATCAGTAAACACATCAAAAGACACATCATGCAATAATGCCTCCAAATCTTCAACGCGTGAATAATGGCAACCAACTCTAGATCATGAACAGGGTAGTTCTTCTCATAGGGCTTCAACAGACAAGACGCATAAGCAATAACTCTACCCTCTTATATCAACCCACACCCAATACCAACTCTTGAAGCATCATAATACATTGTATATGAACCTGAAGCTGATGGCAAAACTAATACTGGAGTTGTGATCAAGGCGGTCTTGAGCTTCTGAAAGCTCGCCTCACACTCATCCGACCACCTTAATGGAGCATCCATTTGAGTCAATTTGGTCAAGGGTGATGCTATAGATGAAAATCCCTGAACGAACCGGCGGTAATAACCTGCCAATCCAAGAAAGCTACGAATCTCTATGGCTGAGGACTATCTAGGCCAACTCTGAACTGCCTCTATCTTTTTCGAATCAACCTGAATACCCTCGCTGGAAACCACATGCCCCAAGAAAGCCACTGAACTGAGCCAAAACTCACACTTGGAGAACTTTGCATAAAGCTTCTCCTCCCTCAACCTCTGCAACACAACTCTCAAATACTCTGCGTGCTCCTCATGGCTACGCGAGTACACCAAAACATCATCAATGAAAACAATCACGAACGAGTCCAGATAAGGCTGAAACACGATGTTCATCAAATGCATGAACGTTGCTGGGGCGTTGGTCAGCCCAAAAGACATCACAAGGAACTCATAGTGACCATATCGGGTCCGGAAAGCTGTCTTAAGAATATTCGAGTCCCTGATCTTGAACTGGTGATACCCTAAATGGAGATCAATCTTGGAGAACACTCTCACTCCTTGAAGCTAGTCAAATAGATCATCAATACGAGGCAAAGGATGCTTGTTCTTGATTGTATCTTTTTTCAACTGCCTGTAATCAATGCACATCCTCATCGTGCCATCCTTCTTCTTTTTCACAAATAGAACAGGTGCACCCCATGGCGATACACTAGGCCGAATAAACCCCTTATCAAAGAGTTCCTGAAGCTGCTCCTTCAACTCTTTCAATTTCGCCGGTGCCATACGATACGGTGGAATAGAAATGGGCTGAGTGCCCGGTACCAAATCAATACCAAAGTTAATATCCCTATCCCATGGCATGCTCGGCAGGTCTGCAGGAAAAACATTGGGAAAATCCCTCACAATAGGAACAAAATCAATACTAGGAGTCTCAGCACTAACATCCCTCACAAAGGCTAAGTATGAAAGACAACCTTTCCCAACCATCCGTTGGGCCTTGAAGAACGAAATCACCCTACTGGGGACAAAATCAGTCGAACCTCGCCACTCAATTCGTGGCACACCCGGTATAGACAATGTCATTGTCTTAGCATGATAGTCCAATATAGCACGACACAGAGATAGCTAATCCATGCCCAATATCACATCAAAGTCCACCATACACAGCAACAATAGGTCCACTCGGGTCTTTAGAGCCCTAATAGTCACCACACACGACCGGTATATACGGTCCACAATAATAGTATCGCCCACAGGCGTAGATACACGAACATATGAAATAAGAGACTCGCGTGGCATATCCAAATAACGAGCTAAGTATGATGAAACATATGAAAAAGAGGAACCAAGATTAAATAATACAGAGGCATCTCTATGGAAGACTGAGACAATACATGTAATCACAACATCTCAATAGTATCTGGTCTAGCTGGATGTGCATAGAAATGGGCCTGACCACCACCTGATCGACCTTCCCCTCTAGGGCGACCCCTAGCTGACTGACCCCCACCCTTATCTGCTTGAGCAGGTGGTGAAGTAACTGGAGCTGAAGTAGAGGGCTAACCCCTCTTCTGCGACGGACCCTCAAGAAGACGAGGACACTGCCTCCTCATATGCCTAAACTCTCCACACTCATAACAACTCCTCGGTGCTGGAGACGGGGACTAAAGGGAACCCCTAGCACCGGGATGACTAGCAGATGCACCTGGCATAGAAGAGCCTGAACTGATGGAGCACAGGATGAACTCTAGGCTGGAAGGGCACTGAGTAATGAATGGCCCTGATGAGAACTGTGAGAACCATGACCCGATGATGCCCCACAATAAACTGGGCGAGCTGACTAAGCATGTCTGAATGGACGGCCTCTGCCGTGCTGAAACTGACCCCTCGAAGGAGCACCACCAAAACTACCAGATCCCCGAAGTCTCTTGGCCTCCCTCTCATCTCGCTCCTGGCAACGAACTGACTCAATCTCACGAGCAATGTCAACAACCTCCTCAAAAGTAGCACCTGACACCCTCTACCTAGTCATGAGAATCCGAAGCTGATATGTGAGGCCATCAACGAACCTCCTGATCCTCTCTCGATCTGTGGGAACCAACTAGACTCCATGACGAGCTAATTTAGAGAACCATATCTCATACTGTGTAACAGTCATATCTCTCTGACGCAACTGCTCAAACTGCCTGTGCAGCTCCTCTCTGCGAGATTGTGGCACATACTTCTCCAAAAAGAGAACAGAGAACCGCTGCCAGGTAAGGGGCGCTGCATCAAAAGGCCTACACCTCTTATAAGCCTCCCACCAAGTAAAGGCAGCTCCAAAAACTAAAAAATAGTAAATGCTACACCACTAGTCTCCAGAATACCCGTTGTACGAAGAATCCTCTGACACTTGTCCAAGAAACCCTGGGCATCCTCGCCCTTTGTACCACTAAAAGTCGGAGGCTGAAGTCTACCAAACCTCTCCAATCGATGTTGCTCATCGTCAGGCATAACTGGTACCACATACTCTTGAGCTGGTGCAACCAGCTGGGCTGGAGGTGCCTCCAGTGTCTGAAGTCCCTGCACAACCTGCTCAGGTGTGTGAGCAATGGGAGTCTGAGTACCTCCCCTGGCCTGAGAAGTAACTGCGGCCGTAGTAACTAAGACTGCTTGAGCCAAGCCAGTGCACACTAATAGAATTTGAGCTAGGGCCTCCTAAAGGCCTGGAATCACAATAGGCATAATCGGTGCCTGAGCTGGTGCTGCTGGAGCATCCATAACTAGGACCTGATCCTGAACTAGGGCGGTTGGTGGATCTGCAAGTGCTGCCCTAGCTGTTGTGCGGGCTTTACCCCTGCCCCTACCATGGCCTCGACCGCGTCCTCGTCCTCTAGTGACCCCAACTGGTGGTATTGGTAGCCGTCCGTCCTGACCGGTAGCACGTGTCCTCACCATCTATGAGAGAATAGAAAACAGAAGTTTAGTACTAGAATCAACAGATTGCACGACAGGAATTTCAAGAATATGAAGTTTTTCCTAATGGTTCTGTAGCCTCTCGAGGATAAATACAGACGTCTCTGTACCGATCCGCGAGACTCTACTAAACCAGCTCATGACTCGCGAGACCTATGTAACCTAGGCTTTGATACCAACTTGTCACAACCCCAAACGCGCTGGTTATGATGGCGCCTATCACAGTACTAGGCAAGCCAACCCAACAACTAACCACAATGAATTATTTTTATAAAATCATTTTTTTAAAAACCGATTAAGTCTCAAATTCTCATATGAAATATATAAATCAACGGAAATATGCGGAACTCAGCATAAAACATACCAACACAGCTCAACAATCTGGTGTCACTAGTCATAAGCCTCTAAATACAACCAACTGTCTGAATAATACAAAATAGGTCTGAAACAACAAAATACTAAAATAGGAAGGAGGAAGGCAGAGTTGCAAACGCCGTGCAGCTACCTTGCGATCTCCGGTAAAGCTCTGAGAGTGCTGGAAGCTCTCACTCTGATGCTTGGGCACATGGATCTGCACACAAGGTGGATAGAGTAACGTGAGTACGCCAACTCAGTAAGTAACTAATGTAAATAAAGTCTGAGTGCAGTGACGAGCAGTTAAAAATCATATAAGAGTTTTCAACAGAAATATCAAGTCAAACTCAGCAGTTCAATAGCCAGTTATCTCGTAAAACTTTAGTTTCAATTAAAATACTTTGAAATCATTTATTCAACATTTTTCAACAGAGACCCAGTATAAAAAGAAGAGTGAAAGCAGCAAAATATCATAAACGGCCCCCTCGGGCAAGGTATCACTCATAAGTATAGCCTCTTGGGCAAGCCTCTCAGTCATCGTGACTCAGCTCTCGTCAATCAGTACTCACACTCAGTAATAATAATAATAATAATAATAATAATAATAATAGTAATAATAATAATAATAATAATAATAATAATAATAATAATAATAATAATAATAATAATAATAATAATAATAATAATAATAATAATAATAATAATAATAATAGTAATAATAATAATAGTAGTAGTTGTGCAACCCGATCCATAGTTTATAGTCGACTACGCTCACTAGGGGTGTACAGACTCCGGAGGGGCTCCTACAGCCCAAGCGTCATATCGTTGTGGCGCGCATCCCAAAATGCCCCTATCGCTGCGGCATGCAGCCCGATCCATATAAGTATCGCTGCAGCGTGCAGCCCGATCCATAATATATATATATATGTGTGTGTGTGTGTGTGTGTGTGTGTGTGTGTGTGTGTGTGTGTGTGTATCAATGCGGCGTGCAGCCCGATCCATAATGTATATATAATCCTTACCATTAGGTCCTCAACCTCTCTCAGTCATTAACCTCATGGCCACTCAGGTATATCAGTGAAAATAAGGGAACTCAACCCAAACAGTTTTCATATATTAAGAAGTAGAGTGATGAAACCGGATTTAATCAATAAACAGGTAAAACATGACTGATGATATGCTTTCAAAACAAATAGAGTGAGGAAAGTAGTAGAAATACCCCTAAACGTCTAAACAGGTCGGCACAAGGCCCCAAACATGGCGTACAGCCCAAAATATAGTATCAATCTCTAAAATACGGGATATTATAAGATTTCAAATCAAATACGCGGCTTAATAGTCGCTACGGGACGGACCAAGTCACAATCCCTACCAGTGCACGCTCGTCACCTAGCATGTGCGCCACCTCATTTATCAAAACAATACGAAATACCGGGGTTTCATACCCTCAGGTCCAGATTTACAATGGTTACTTACCTCAAACCGGATGAAATACTACTCCGCGACGACCTTGCCTCACGACTCAGCCTCAACTCACATCGAATCTATCTAAAATTAGAATCATAACATCAATATATGCTAAGGGAACGAAGCCCATGCGAAAATAATCAAATTATATCAAAAATCCCGAAATTGGTCTAACCCGACCCCCGGGGCCATATCTCAAAATTCAATAAAAGTCACATCAATAGAATCCTTATCCCCCCACGAGTCCATACATACCAAGAACATCAAAATCCGACCACAAACGACCCTCAAATCCTCAAATCAAAGTCTCCAATTTCAAGCCATAACTCCCCAACTTTAGGCTTCAAATCCCACTAATTTCATATTTAAACAAGTAAAATCAACATAGGATCGAGTTTTTGGTTCAACAATCTTGCCTCAAAGAAATTCTCTTGAAATCTCCCTTCAATCTCCCCTAAGAAGCTCCAAAGCCGACTAAAAAATGATGAACTATGGCCAAAAATCGTGAAAAATGGTCTTTTAAACATTCTGCCCAGCGATTTAAATAAAAAATTTCTGACTCAGAATTAACTCTATGCAAACATGTCGCTTCCCATGCAAACGCGATACACAACAGTCCTACTCCTACGCGATCGCGAACCGGGGACCGCGTTCACGATGAACAAACACGTGGTCAACCTCTTGGCCACTTAACCTTACGCGAACGTGACCTAACCCACGCGTTCGCGATTCTTTACCTGAACAACTCTCGCAATCGCAGCTCCAAATACGCGAACATGAAGAACAACCTGGATTGCTCCTACAAATGCTCTACGCGATAGCGAGCCTCCTCACGTGATCGCGAAGAAGAAATATCTGCAACATAACTGAAGGAAAAATCTGCAACTTTTCATACCTGAACTTGATCCGTTTAACCGCCCGAAACTCCCCCGAGGCCCTCGGGGCCCCAACCAAACATACCAACATATCCCATAATATCATTCAAACTTGTCCCAACCTTTGAAACACTCAAAACAACATCAAAACATCAAATCAACCACGGATTCAAGCCTAAGAACTCTAAAAACTTCTGAATTCCGATTTTGATAAAAAAGTCTATCAAACCTCGTCTGAATGACCTGAAATTTTGCACACACGTCACAAATGACACAACGGACCTACTCCAACTTCTGAAATTCCATTCTGACCCCTATATCAAAATCTCCCCTATCAACCGGAAAATGCCAAAATTCCAATTTCGCCAATTCAAGCCTAAATCTACTCCGGACCTCCAAAACCCATTCCGATCATGCTCCTAAGGCCCAAATCACCTTCCAAAGCTATCCAAACCATCAAAATTTACATCCGAGCCCTTTTTCATATAAGTCAACATCTGGTTGACTTTTCCAACCTAAGTTTACTCAAAAGAGACTAAGGGTCATATTCCTTTCCAAAAACTCTCCGATCCTGAACCAACCAACCCGATATCATATAATATAGCTAAACAAGACAATAAGAAGTAGAAATAGGGGAAACAGAGCGGTAACTCATGAAACGACTGGCCGGGTCGTTACACTTTCATTGTTTTCATACGAGTTTCTGAGGACTGATGTTTCTGGTTTTACTGATTTCGAGGATTGAGTTTATTATCATTAGTTAACTGCTTTTATTTCATGTTATTATTATTATACTGCATATAAGTTACTGTAAGTGACCCGCCTTTGCCTCGTCACTACTTCGTCAAGATTAGGCTCGACACTTACAGAGTACATGGGATCGGTTGTACTCATACTACACTTATTGTGCAGACTTTGGAGTTGCTCCTAGAGGCAGTTAGTAGATTGCTCGGATTAGACATCTGAAGGAGACCTGAGGTACAACTGCTCGACATTCGCAGCCATGAAGTCCCTTTCTACCTTATCCTAGTTGTTTATTTTATTTCAGAAAGTTTTACTTTCGCTCAGACCATTATCTGTATTATTCTAGTCGCTCGTGCACTTGTGACACCAATTTTGGTATTGTATATAGATATTACAGTTGTTATGGTTTTTCTCACTTTATTTCAGTTCTATTTCAGTTATTCAATTAAATTGGTATCAGTTAATTTGATTTGTTAAAAATTGCTTTCCAGAAATTATTCTAACGTTGGCTTACCCAACAAGTGAAATGTTAGGTGTCATCAAGGTCCTGAGGGTGGGGATTCTAAGTCATGATAGTTGTTGATACATCGGGGGCCTTTGAAAACCCGGTCTCTTCAATTCACTTGTTTGGTACCTCCTCTACTTGTTCCTCCTCGTCGTCTAATTCCCCCAAAGGCAAATTTCCAAGATCATTGTTCGCCATGTTTTTACCTACAATTTCTCAAACAAAGCAATAACATGGAAGAGAAAGAAGATATTCCAAAAACACACTAAAATATATAGCTAACACCATTTTAACTTCCCAACAACGGCGCCAAAAATTAATCCACTCCCAATCCACACTCAACAATGAGTGGAAGAGGGCATTGGAAGAATAGTACCCCAACTATGAGTCAGGGTCGATTTCTTAGGGAGCTAACAACAGGTGTTAAAATGTATACTTGATGCGTGAAGATGAACCAACTTAAATATATTTCCAATCAAATTGGTTCGTAATTCACTTATATAAACTACACTATCAATGCTCAATAAGAGAAATGACACTAGAAATTGACTAATTATTTTTGGTTGTTTTAAAATAGGTTAAAAAATCTAGGGATGTAACCTTCGCCTAATGGGTAAAGTACGTTAATACTTGTTCTATTGACCAGGATATATTATAGCTCTCAACTCTAAGTTACCAACTCAATACCTCTCGGTCATAAAGTGATTTTGCTCAATTTGACCTTTTCAAACCCGAATGGGTATCAACCTAGATAGCTGATATGAGCTCAAGTCGGGTTTTCCCTATCTCTAGTTCAAATCCTTTAATTAGGCTTGTCAAACCCTTAAATAGCCCAATTTCTTGTTAGCCAGATTTTCCTAGACTAGGTCCTCTTTCTTAAGTAAATACCAAGTTAAAAAGACATGAACCAATGTTTGCAGCAATTAATTCTAAACTTAAAGCATGAGCAAGGCTAAATATCAAACACTTAATCATAAACAAGCATTAAATTAAATGTCCATAAGGATTACAAACTAGGGTTGGGTCACAACCTTAGTAAATGTCTAGCTACTCATAGTAGAAAAAGAAGAAAATAAAGAAGAAATACTAATTAAACCCATAATATAAATTAAAATGATAAACTATGATGTTTTTGTCCCAAAATGATCACAAATTTCCTAAAATAGTAAACTACAACGGCTACAGCTGAGAAAACTTTAAAACTAGACCTAAACCGTCTATTTATAATGGCCCGAAATTCACTGACAAAAATGCCGTTCGGGAGGTTCTGCGGCTGTACAATTCCATGTGGATCCACACATTCCTTCATTCTATAGAATGGATTCTACAACCGCACAATTTGATCTGCGGCTGCAATTGAGCTTTTGCGGCCGCACAATTCATGTGCGGTACGCACTTCAGGCAAGTCTTCAGTCTTGGTCATTTTGCACACTCTCTACTTTTTGAATTCTGGTCAATGTGATCATGTTCTGCGGCCGCACAAATTGTGTGCGATTCGCACTTCTCTGCATTCCATCTCTGAGCTTCAGCAACAGATCTGTGGCCGCAAGGAGAATTCTGCGGTTCACACTTTTGGTGTGTTGCGCCCCTTCTTGCCTTGTGAGTCGGAACACTCCTTTTTGAGTCGGATTTCTTCTTACGAGCCCAAATCTCTAATATTCCTGCAATTTGCACACTTTTATTAGTTTTTGGAATATATATCAACACTTTCGGATTAAAACAAAAGTAAAAAGGTACTAACAAGTGGCCAAAATTCACACTTATTAGCAGTCTTTTTTGTCCCCCTTTTCTTATCACAAATTAACTTCCAGGTACTATGAATCTTCTCCTATTGTGGAAAGAACATGTATCATCGCATATAAAATTCTACTCTCCCTTGTTGTTGTGTTGCATCCTTCCTTACATGTCTCTTAACTAAAGTTCTGTTATGAGGTGCCATCTGAAATTGTTCCTCCACCTATTGTTGACTTGGCTAGCCAAATGTATCCTTCTCCTGAGGTTGTGTTAGATCGTCAGATAATCAAGAATGGCAATAAAGTTGTTGCTTAATGCTTGATCAAATGGACTAAGTTTGGATGTCTCATATGCTACCTGAAAATTAGTATTTGCTTTAAAGGCTTGTTTTCCTTCTTCACCCTTGAGGACAGGGTATTTCTCAATAGGGGCAGGGTCGGCCGGAGGGTCAAGCCATTAAAGCAAAGGCTTTAGGCCTCCCAGCTTTTGAGGCCTCATTTTTTATTAATAGTGTAATTTTTATAGTTAATCTTTTTTAACAAATTATTATTGACTATTATATGGTAAAAAAATACATTATAAGATTTTACTAGAAAAATGAAAGAGAATCATTTAGCTAAGTGATTTATGGTGACAATTAAAAATTTCCTTTCCTTTTTCATAATAAAACTTGTACTTTTTTTTTCTTCCTGTTAAGCTATCTATTCTCTCAAAGAGCTAGGCCGTTGGATAAATTCAATTGTACATTCCTTTTCATTTTTTTAAAGTTTTCAAGTATTGCAACAAGCGAACTAAATTAGTGAAAATTTATAGTGATATCATGTTATCAACTTCTAGAATCAGGGTTTATTATTCTAACTTTCTCCTATCATATAATTAAATTTAGCACTGAAAGATTTAACTTATAAGTGTATATTGCTTTTTTTATTGAATATTAGAATTCAAATGTGTTAACTAAACAAAATAAATTAGATTACTCAAAAACACATAAAAAGAAAAAATGGAGGAGAAGAAATGAACTTCAATACAATCCCAAAAAATGAGCTATTTAAACAATGTCTTAAGAAAAATGAATTGGATAAATTGTCTATTGAAAAAGAAATATAAAGAGAATTTGATTATAAAAATTTATTAACAACGTTGCATCTTAAAAAAACTAAAAATTTACTTTAAATAAAAGTATATACGTAATTTTATTTTATTTTATTTTTGCGAAAAAATTTTAAGGCCTCTTTATAAGTTTTGCTTGAGGCCACCAATTTGGTTGAGCCGCCCCTGAATGGGGGTATTGATACAAATATTAAGGGATAACTACGAAAAATTTGAAAGCTGGTTGAAATGGTTTTGGCGGGAAAATTAGTTATCTCTTGTTCACACATTTTCTACGTTTCCCTTTTATTTTTGCTCTTTTTATTTTTGATTATAGTAATTTCGTAATTAAGCATATAACCAGATGAAATTGTGATTATAAGATACATTATTATGGTGATAAGGAAATTCTGAAGCTCTCTTTCCCTATTTTCTCAATTCTCTTTCTTCTCTCTCTTTTAATTCTCTTCTACTTTTTGCTCGATTGTTACTGTCCATTGCTAGTATTATATCTGATACCAACAATTTGGTATCATTATCCAGTCAAAATCATCATCGGCATCGTCATCATTAGAAGCAGTATGCATGGAATTTTTACCTTCTATAGCAAATGTTAACATCTTATTTATTTTAAATAAATATTATTTAAAAAAATTATATTCTATAGATACCTTTTAAGGTTTATAGCAAAATATTTAATTTTGGTTACCTCCTAGCCCTAAGCCACTAAATATGTTATTCAGTTACATTATTTTCTTTCTCTCTCTACTTTGATACATTCCATTCTCTTCCCTCATTCCCTGAAAACACGATGCTCAATCTCAAAATTCCTCTCGCACACACTATTTTCTTTTCATTCCGATCAATTCTTAGCATTGAATATTGTTTTGCGATAGCAAATCAAATCCCTAACCAAAACTAACTGATTTGGGAAAGGGAGTTAACCAACGTTTGAACTTTGACAGTTTTGGGAAAGGGAGTTAACCAACCTTTGAACTTTCCCAAAACTTACTGATTTGGGAAAGGGAGTTTTCTTCTCACTCTTTTGGTTGATCACGTAGTAGCGTATTCCTTCTCTGTTCCAAAATGAAAGTGAACGTTGACGGAGATACTGGTGGCTCTCCGCCATCGACGACGGCGACAGTCACTATGGCGGTAGCAGTTAAAAGTGTCGAAGGGAAAGGTAGTCAACGCGGTAGCAGGTAATGAAAAAAGGTGTCGTATGTTGTACCTTCAAATTTCAAAGGTGTAGGTGTTGTACCTTCAAACGTTGCTACGGCGGATTCGTCGGAAATTAGGGTTTATTCTTGAACAAAGACGACGGAGTTTGGGGCTGAGCAACTTGATTTTATGTTAATATATTTCAATGTATTTTCATGTATTTCATTGTATTCATTGTCTTTTTTTCCATTGTAATTCAATGTATCTCGTTGTATTCCATGTATTTCATTGTATTCACTGTTTTTTCCATTGTATTTCAATGTATTCTATGTATTTCATTGTATTCACTGTCTCGCTATATGCCATGAATGTATTCATATATTTTTTTAATTAATATAATTTATGTATTCAGATGTATTATATAATTTCTCTAAAGACTGCTATGTTTTTGGGGCATTTTTCGGTTGAGAATCTTTTTTATAACTGAAAATACAAAATTTGTGTGTTATAATTGAGTTTGTTGAGTTATATTAGGAGTCTATTATGTTAATTGATTCACTTTCCGTTTTACAAACAGTGTAATCCCCTATTTCACGCCGTGAATAGGGTCGAATACAATAATCTGTCCAGCTGTAATCCCACGTTTCACTCCATCAATACAGTCGAATACACTCGAATACAACAACTGATTAGCTGGACTTCCCAGATTCACGCCTATTTTTGCTACTGTATTCATGAATACAATAGCTTAAATACATCAAATACATCTTATAACCACAGAAAATATATCTATAATCCGTAATATATCAAATGGTATCTATAAATGGCTAATTACTACTAAAAGATAGTGTTTTATGAAAATTTCTCTTTAATTTCTAACCTCAGCCGAGTAGAAGTCATCACTAATAACAGCCCAACCTCTTTAATTCCAAATTTTTCCTCAAAGAGCATTGCAACGGGAGATATCATTTGCTTTTCCCTTTCCCTCCCTCTCCTTTTCCCTTTAGACGGTACTACTGTTGTATCCTTTGCCTCAAGAACGAAGCGATACCACGTATCTCCCCTCTCTTCAATACCGCCGAGAAAGATCACAATCTCCTCTACTTCTTCCATACCCATTAAGTAATGCGCTGCTCTGAATCTTCTACTGTTCTCTCTCTAATTGTAAAGTCGGGTTGAGGTTATTCTCATCAAGTTTCGTGGAGAAATATAACCGCCGCCCTAGATTTTAAACCAAAAGCCCTTGGGGCTTTTTCAGGTCGCACTGCTACATTTTTTATATGTTTTTATATATAAACTTACACAAATGTCTTAAATAAGATTAACTTATCAACATCTAGCCATTAATCATAGACTTATTAAAACTAGTCAAGCACGTATAAAAATTGAAAACCAAATAAATAAAGTTAGTTCTCTTAAAGAATCACATGCAAAAATCTCCTTTCATATTTTTAACCGTGATTAGCAACATTAGATGCAAGATGGAATAGAAATTCATGGATGAGGTGGCAAATAAGGTGATGAAATACAAAAAAAGTTACAATATTCCAAAAATCTAAGCAAAAAAAGAAACTTTTTCAATGAGTATAGTTGGAATTCCTGAAAATATATAGATAAGTCAATATACAAAATTTGAGGAAGATTGGAGGTGATATGGACTGATTTTGTATCAAAATTCGTAATTAAATCGAGTTCAAAAAATTCTTTTGTGACACATGTATCCATATGTATCTCACACACAGGTATACATGGATATATATGTGATACACAATTGATACAAATATGATATATATGATATACAAATGATACACAATGTGATACACATACCATTTTTTTCATATTCAGTTTTTACTTCGAATTTTCAATTCAAACCACCTCAAAACTTCACCAAATCACCCCAAAACTGAGATTCAAGCCTCTTAAGATGTGCCCAATCTATTCTAATAATACCCACTCAAAAGAAAGCAAAACATTTGACCTTTTTTTTATACAAATAGCTAATTGGCTAATATTAGTAATATTTAGCTAATATTAATAATATTTTATGAATTAACATAATGAGCTAATTATAAATGGACATAGCCGGCAGTTTCCCTTTATATATTTAGATGAGATGTATCTTTATTTTCCGGTATTCCCGTTGAAAATAAGATAGCTTATCTAATGAATTTTTATTGATCATTGATTAAGATGCAGAAACAAATACACTTAGGGTCTATTTGGAACGACATGTGTAATTATATGGTTTTTTTAATTACTAAAATAATAATTACACATTATAATACTTATAAAGTCACAATGACACGTTTGTTTGATAGAACATAATTATATTGTAACTCCCACAATCATTTTGGTTGGACAAGTATAATTACATAGTTAGATAAATTTTCAGATCAATTGTAATTATCATTGTCATGTTTGACCGGGCAAATGTAATTACATAATTGGATAAACTTTCAGATTAACATATAGATAAGTTTTACTATGCGATAAAGATATAAGAAAATAAGAAATATCTAAATATTTATTTATTATGATGTATTTAAAATAAATATTTTTCAATAAAAATATATTAAAATATTATAAACTGATATATAATCAAATAATTATGCAAGGCACTATTTTATCCATTCCAAAAAGAATGACATATTTTAAAATTAAAAATAATTTAACTTTTAAATTCTTCATTTTACCCTTAATAAGAAGCTTTTATAACCACATAAATGTTATGACCCTATAAATCTTTTACACCTTAAGCTTTTAAGACCACAAGTTTTAAAGTCTTCTTTTTTCTTAAACCCGTACCGAGTCAAACTAACTCATCTAAATTGAAATGGAAGGAGTAACATTTACATGATTTTGCATGCGACAAATTTATGTTCAAGGGAAAATAGCCACCTATTAATAATGTAAGTACCTCTATTAAGTTTTACTATGAGTTTGTCAAATGTCAACTAAGCGAAATAACGAAATTAAGTTGATAAAGAAAAGGAAAAAATAAGTTACACCTTTGGGGTATGCTATTTTTTTTTTGGCAATTAGGGTATGCTATTTTTCATCTCAAAAGGTAGGGAAAACGAATTAAGAAGCAAAAGTGTGCTAGTTCACATAAACAACTCATAAAATATTTAATAGCGCAATTAAGAAATATAAAGATATATAAAGAAAAATAATAAAGGAAAAAACAGGCTTGGAAGCACAACGCGTCTGGTATAAAATTTTATTACTACTATATATTTAAGTTGCATATCATTTTTTGAAAATATAGTATTTAAAAGGATGAATAGTTCGGAACCCCCCTCCTTTCCCCCTCCCCGAACTTGGTAACTTTAGTTTAATTCCCCCTTATAATTTAAGTGGTCTTTAATATCCCATAAACTTAGAAATTTTATTGTCACGACCCATTTTCTAAATTAGCCGTGACCGACACCTGGTCATTAAACTTGACTGACCGAACCATCTGCGCTTATCAAATCTATTATAATTTTAAATTTTAGGTTTAGATGCAACAAGGCAATACTTTAACCAAATACTTTTAATTAATTTGAATATCTAAAATAACCAACTCCAAAACTTTGTTCGTAGTGATTACTGAAATATTGCTAAGTTATTATTAAAAATATCTGAATCTTAACCCACCGACTATGTCTATGAAGTCTCTATTGATAAACTGATGCACTGCTCAGGATATGAGACTTCCTGACTAGTTCTCCAAGCAACCAAAGAAATAGCTAAATAATAATGACTCAAAGGAATACTCCACGAATAAAAGCGAAGATCATCAATAACATCGAAAGTGTGGGAAGTCCTAACATGTAACCTGCTCGCCTGTAACACCGGTCTTACACTGTACCGCATACTAACACATGCTCTCAAAAGATAACGTCAATACCATCTACTGTACTCAGTGAGTCTCAACAACCCCCCACTAAAGCAAAGAATGAGACGTGATAAAATATACACTACAAGCAAAGATTCTAAATGCATGGAAAACATAAATCTTCTAAGGACAATTCTAAGATAATTGCATAACAACAATTTATGAATACTCTAAAAGAAATCATTTTCTTTTCTTTTTCTTTCTTATCTAAAAATAATGACTTCACTTTATGCTTCGGGAGTTCCAACTATCCTGACTTCTTTCTGTCTTAGTTATTGTGTGATCGGCACGGGTTTGATCCCAACCTGATCGAACAGGACCAATCCCCAAGCTGCCACTCGTTTCATGGTTCTCAGCGCTCATGTGCTCCTGGCTAGGAAAATTCTTAGCAACGAGACCCTTGGCTCGTGTGCTCCTACTTTGGCACAAGTAGTTTCAGGAAGTCAACGCCTTGGTCTGTAACCTCGGCCTGGACGATGACCCCTTCTTAGGATAGAGGATACTCCAAAAAATATTATCTTTCTAAAACTTTTTCTTGTGACTTTTCAAGTTTAAATCTTGTTTGAAAGTGATCTATCATTATTCATAATAATATTCTTGAGTGTATACATAGCATAAGCATGAAATAAACTAACTCAAAGTATTTCTAAAAGTTCTATCTAACTCTTGAAACTTTAACACGTAAGATCATGTAATAAAGCATAAAAATATAAAAAATAGATGATTATACTTCTCGAGTAAAATATATAAGCTTTAACTAGATACTTAGTCAATATGTATTCAATCGTTCCAAATAAGCACATGTTGACTCTTTAAAGCATTTTATCAAACACTTTGTGGACATATTTTTGTGAGTAGAATCACTTTAGTAAAGGGTTATATTCACTCACCTCAATTTCTCCTTTCAAGCAACAATGTAAGATCCAATTCTTGTAATCAACTCAACGATCAAATACTACAACAATAAGTCACAATAAGTATCCAACTTTCCCAGAATATTTATCTTTTCTTGATGCTAAGAACTTTAGGTTCAACTTCTAAATTTCTAAGTTTTTGGGTGAGGTCTTGTTCTAATAATTATTTACTATCTCTAACAACCTTAACCCGTTATATCAAACCAATAAAAGTGAAGAGTTTATCCTGTAATACCAAAAACCTAACTCGTACTTGATGGGTGTTTCGGAAGTTTTGTAAAACTTTTCTATGAATTCACTCTATTAGGGTGTTAGATTCTAGTATATAATGATGTTATAGCTTACAATTTCATAAAAAAAAAATTACCTCAATCGTAGCTTAAAAAAGATCCTGCAAAATAGCTCTCACAATGACCTACACGCTGCCTTGTTCTTTCTTAGTAAATGATGGAAAGGGTGTTGGTGATGGGTACCGTGATTGGGTTTAAAGGGTCTGACTTTTACCCTTTAAAATAGAGAAATTTTCATAAAGCACTATCTTTTAGTAGTAATTAGCCATTTATAGATACCATTTGCTATATTACGGATTATAGATACTCTTTATGTGGTTATAAGATGTATTTGATGTATTTAAGCTATTATATTCATGAATACAGTAGCAAAAATAGGCGTGAATCAGGGAAGTCCAACTAATCAGTTGTTGTATTCGAGTGTATTCGACTGTATTCATGGAGTAAAACATGGGATTACAGCTGGACAGATTATTGTATTCGACTATATTGACGACGTGAAATAGGGATTACACTATTTTTAAAACGGAAAGTGAATCAATTAACATAATAGACTCCTAATATAACTCAACAAACTCAATTATAACACATAAATTTTGTAGTTTCAGTTACAAAAAAGATTCTTAACCGAAAAATACCCCAGAAATATAGCAATCTTCAGAGAAATTATATAATACATCTGAACACATAAATTATATTAATTAAAAAACATATGAATACATTCATGGGATATAGCGAGAGAGTGAATACAATGAAATACATAGAATACAACGAGATATATTGAAATATAATGAAAAAAAGACTGTGAATACAATGAAATACATAGAATATAACGATATACATTGAATTACACTGGAAAAAAAAAAGACAATGAATATGATGAAATACATGAAAATATATTGAAATATATTAACAGAAAATCAAGTTGCTCAGCCCCAAACTCCATCGTCTTTGTTCAAGAACAAACCCTAATTTCCGGCGAATCCGCCGTTCACTGAAAGCCGGTAGTGAAAATGCGCCTCCTTCGTGGAAATTTCACTTTGAGTTGTTTGGCAAGATGACTTCTTCCAATTCTGGTGAGATCATGCTTAACGAACTGCTGCTATATTTAATTGCACAAGCAAACATTAAGGAAAAATTCCATGGCTTTTTTGGTTTATCAATCTATGTCAGTTGGTGTAAAGAATCAACTCTGAAGTGGGCTCAATCAATCAAAATCAACTCTATCAGTTGGTTTATCAATCAATTCTATGTCAGTTGGTTTATCAATTCCGCCGCCGGGAAAGACTTATAGGAGAGTGGACCTGCTCTGAAGTGGGCTTTGTACAAATCCGGTGGAAGAAGGAGAGCGGAAATTTTAATGGGATGGGAGAAGAGAATGAGATGTATCAAAGTAGAGAGAGAAAGAAAATAGTGTAACTGATTAGCGTATTTAGTGGTTTAGGGCTAGGAGATAACCAAAATTAAAAATTTTGCTATAAACCTTAAAAGATATCTATAGAATTTAATTTTTTTACTATAGGAGGTAAACATTCCTAACATATTATTTTATATCACCCATTTTCCTTAAATAAAAGAGGAAAGGCTTAAAGCATAGGGGAAACTTTGTTCCCTAGGTGTTCTTTTTCCACATGAATTAGCTGCCAAGCCACTTTGTGGGCTTTAGGCCCATAAATCATTTTTTTTACCCAGCCACGTAGGAACTAAACATTTCATGGCATAACCAAAAATATGATCTTTGATATTATAATTCATACTATTAGTGTCTCGTAAGTTATAAAATTTTGAGGTATGTTACATTCATAGCCTCGACTGACAATATATGGGAGTGTGATACACGTGCCACATGGATTTTTTGTCCATGTAATATTTTTAAAATAAAATATATATTTTTATCTTTTTAAATCCACAAACTATTTACATTATTTTTTTGTGCCAAAATCTATATAAAAAACTTGAAACAACATTATTTTGACTATAATTTTTCGTTTGACTATTATATTTGGTCGGAAAAAGAAGAAATACATAGTTAGAACATATTATCATTGCATCTAAAAATAAAAAAATATGTTGTTGGAACTCCATATATTGGCCAAATAAAATTTTTAGCTGAGAATAGTAAAATTCCAACTAAATATTTGCGAATTTGATTCGAAAAAGAAAAATGCATAGTTTAAATAAATAATCATTGCATGAAAATAAAAATAAAAATACACAGTATGTACTTTTTTCTTTTTGTAAAAAATATACTATTTGAGCTAAATCTTCTTTTGTTTGACTAAAATATATGGAGTTTCAGCTAACTTTTGTAGATTTGCACCGATAAAAAGGATAAGAAATATATAGTTGAAACATATATTCATTGTATTTTTAAAAAAAAAACTATTCGAAAAAAATATGCTATGTATATTAAGAAAAAAAAATGAAAAATACAATTAAAACAAATAAATCGTTATATTTGATTATGTGACAATTAATATTTAAAAAATACGCCATTTGAAAGCTAATCTTTCGATTTTTCTTTTCTTCCACACCCCTAAAAGAGAGTATATTCAAGCTCTTTGTCACATCAGCATCTAGGAGGGTCAAGACTTTTAAATTTCTAAGTTTAAGGGAGTATTAACTAAACAAAGTTGGGGATTCGAACAATTCTGCCTACAAAAAATTATAGATTTGCCACCCAAATCTTGTCTCCCCTTTATCATACTTGCTTCAGTAGACTTC
Source organism: Nicotiana tabacum (assembly GCF_000715075.1). NCBI lineage: Eukaryota > Viridiplantae > Streptophyta > Magnoliopsida > Solanales > Solanaceae > Nicotiana > Nicotiana tabacum. The sequence goes on from NC_134084.1 coordinate 87,520,493, forward strand.
TATTTATTTCTAAAAGCCATGATACTCTTTTGGGGCATTATTATATAATTTATTGCATTATTAGAATATTGTTTTCTTTCATTAATTACTTTCCTAGGCATGTTTGACCATAATCACTGATGTATAGTATTTAAGTAAAAGCTAGATATACCCATGAACTAATTCATATTGAGGTTATAACCCTGCTCCTTCTCTTTACAAGAAAACACTCCGTTTTTAGTTGCCTTCTACATGTTTGATTTAATTCCTTATTGAAGTAATTTTAGTTGTTTAGTTATTATTGTAGCAGTAATTGCAAATCCAACGCTTGTTTTGAAGATTACATTATGTTCTCAATTTAGCACACTCTAGCACACACCACACTCCTCGTGGGATCAACCCTAACCTTTGTTGGATTTATTATTGCTAGTGCTTCATATCGAGATTTAGGATTGGACATCACCAAGTACCAGTACATTTCTCAACTCAATGCAGAAAATAATTACATTTGCTCATGATCTGGGATTGGGATTTATTGTAAAGTAGGTTTGAGTAAAAGTCAAGCAAAGCAAGAAAGTAGCTGCAAGTAATGCTAGAGCAGTCCATGGACTCCTAAAGTAAGTGTGTATCAGCTCAGCTATCCATGTTTTTGCCCTGTTATGGTAGTGCTCCTGAATTTTTTCTTTCACATTGTAGAAAATGTGCGCATTGTTCACTCCATAAGTATTGATCTCCTTGTACATTCTTGCCACTTCCTCATCGCTCCCAAGCATGTTGAATAGTATCTGTTTTTCGCGTAGTTCTTTTACATCCCTGGGGCTCTCGATTAGCGACTTCATGAAGTATACGTACGATGTCACAGCACGATCAGTAACAGTATTTGGGCACATCTCATAGGCTATCATGTTCAAGAAGAATGCCTTTGTGTAGATAGAAACATACCAAGTTGGAAGTTCAAGCTGGCCATAGAAGTATCTTGATTTGAATTTTATGTCCTTCAATGAATGAGTACAGCTAGGCCTGAAGTAAATTCCCTTAGCTTTGAGATCAGTGACCGAACGAAAGGAGTGAATGTAACTTTTCATATTAGCGCGGTCATTGCAAATACTTTTCTTCCTTTTGAGCCATTGAGGTGTGCAAGTACGATGCAAATTCCTGACTTCACTGTGTTGTGAGACAAGTCTTGTTCTAAATGCTTCAAGAAGATGCAGAGGTTCTTCTGCATGTTTGTAACTCATTTCACCTTTTTTATCATATTCACCAAAGAGGGTGAAATTCAAGAACATCTCGAGCAATTCTACTCCTTCATCCTTGTCATATCGTAAGCTGATCAAGAGTTTCAAGATCCAAAAAGGAATTTGATTCTCAAGTAAAAACATGTCTCGAACTGTTGTTGATAACGCCAACATTCCAAGATGGTGCCTGGTGGTTCTGAGTTTGTTATACCTATCCGATGTGCTAAGCTCGATGTGGTTGATAATAAAGCAGGCATCAAGAAGCATCATTAAGGAAAATTCATGATCATTGTACTTGTCCGTGGAGCCATCAACATAACAATTTCTTGCATTGTCAACAACTTCTAGTATCTTGTTATAGAAATAAGCTACGTCCTTGCTACTACCTGAGACAAACATTTCAAGGGCTATATGCTTGAAATCCTCTGCTAGCTGCAGCTCTGGTTTACCATGGTGATAAGGTCCCAATGAAACTACCTTTGGATCATACTCGTGCCTGTTGTATTCATCCATCTTCAGCAGGGGTAAAACTTTCTGAATTCGTCTTCTCCACGAGTATGTATATTCTCTTGGCATAGAGTCTGCTTGCAAAATTGGATCTGCTATGACAATATTCACTATTTCATTACCATCTGTGGTACAGGAAGCTGCTTCACCATCACTGAATGCTTGATCATCTGTTTTTTGATCAATTTCTGCAAATAGCTCCTCTTGTTGTCCTGTATGCCCTTCCATTTTCCGGGACTTTCTTGCTTTTTGAGGTAAGAAAACACTTTCCTTTTTCTTTTGTGGGGTTTTGGTAGTGAAGGAAGATTTGTTATTGGAGGAAAGCTGAATTTAGAGTATGGAACTTTATATGTATGGAGTTTGGAGTAAGTAAGGTTTTGTAGAGCAAACAAATATAGGAACTTGAAAAAGTCTAGGGACTCGAGAATGTCAAACCCCTAAGTTGCCTACCATGAAGTTGTTTTTTTTAATATTTATTCACAAGAAGATTTTTTAAGGAATTCCCACTTCATCCATCTTGTTTTGTTTATTTGCCCACTTTTCAACTCTTCGTGGTCAAATGTATAATTTCCTCTAGTCCAATGTTTATATAAGGAGTCTCTATTGCTGTTCTTACCTTAAATCAGTTAAGAATCTTGGTTGCCTTTGAAACATTCTATACCAACAGCCACATATAGTTTCAGCTGAACATGTGAAGTTTTGGTCTGCCATGAGAATATTTCTCAGGGTTGACTTATCTTAAAATTTGTAATGAGAAAATAATTCAACTATGCCGATATTTCACAGAGAGTAAAAACAGCGGAAATGCAAAATTTAAACGCAAGTAGTGTGATGACCCAAAAGGTCATCATTGTTTAGAACTAAATTCTATGTTCCGAGACCTTAAAACCTCCTTTTTTGTCTCATCTTGATGTGCGTGCGCAGTCCGAACGTGTATCCGGAAAGCCATTATGTGAAAATTCGTGAAAAAATGGTGAATTTTGCTTTTAAAATGAATTTAGGTTGACTTCGGTCAACATTTTGGGTAAATGGACCCAGACCCGTGATTTGACGATCCCGAAGGATCCGTAGGAAAATATGGGACTTTGGCATATGCTCGGAATCGAATTCCGAGGTCCCAAACCCGAGAAATGAATTTTTAAAGAAATTATTTTTTGGAATATATATGAGTTTTTGGAAATGAAATATGTTTGAATTTGATGGTATCGAGCCCGTATTTTGGTTCCAGAGCCCGATACATGTCTTATATGTGATTTAAGTTGAGTCTGTAAAATTTGGTAAGAAACGGAGGTCATATGACGTGATTCGGAACCTTAGTTGTAAAATTTGAAACTTTGAAAGTTCTTGAGATTTTCTTTGATTTTGATGCTAAATTCATAATTATTGATGTTGTTTTGATGATTTGATCGTACGAGCAAGTCCGTATGATGTTTTTGGACTTGCGTGCATGTTTCGTTTGGAGCTCAGAGGGCTCGGGTGAGTTTTGGATAGGCCACGGAGTGAAATTTGGACTTAGAAAATTGCTGGTATGTTGCAGGTCTGCATGCTTCGCATTCGCAAATGCGAAAGTCGACCTGGGCTGCCTTGGTCACAATGCGACGTTTTTATCGTAATGCGACGTTTTTATCGCAAATGCGATATCGCATTTGCGAGGGCGACCGGAATTGCACTTGGTCGCAAATGTGACAAAATCTTCGCATTTGCGAAGTCAACAGGTTTTGAAGGGGTTCGCAATTGCGAACCCTGGTCGCAATTGCGACATCTACGACCTGCAAATTCATAACTTAGCCGAAAATCTTTTATTTTTCAAACCTTTTTAAAACCTAAACACCTTTGGGAGATTTTTCAAAGACAAGTACTCTTCCAAATCGATTGTAAGTCATTTCTAACTCTTTTCATTAATCTTTAACATCCTTTAACATGATTTCAACTCAAAATCAAGGGTTTTCATGGTGAAAATTGGGTGTTTTGGGTAGAACTTAGGTTATTCAAATTTTGGGAATTTGGACCTCAATTTGAGGTTTGATTTCAAAACAAATTATATATTTGGGTTCGTGGATGAATGGGTAATCGGTTTTTGATCATGTGGGTCCGGGGTCGATTTTTGACTTTTTGGGAAAATCATTGGAAAACTTATTTTCATGCATTAAAATTGATTCATTTAGCATTTATTGATATAGTTAAGTAACTTGTGGCTTGATACAAGCAAATTGGTGGTGGAAACAACAGGTAAAGCGGTAGTTGAGGCTTGAATTGTGTTCGTGGCATCAAAGTAAGTGTTTGGTCTAACCTTAGCTTGAGCGATTAGGAGTTGTGTCTTATTTGCTATGTGTTAATTGTGGAGTACGACGTATAGGCATGATGACGAGTATCTATACGTCGGTGTCAAGCATGCCCGCGGGTCTATTGTTGTAATTGTTGTGACTTTGTTGAGATTTATTCATACTTAATGTGTTGATTATCATTGTTGGTTCCCTTGGCGGAATACTATTGTTTATGATATTGCCTCCATTGCTGGATGTTATTGTTTATGATATTGTCTCTTTTGCTGGGATGTTATTGTTATGACGTTGTCTCTCTTGCCGGGATGTTATTGTTTACGATATTGTTTCCCTTGACGGGATGTTGCTGTTATACTCTTGTTCCCTTGCCGGGATTCTTTTGTGATTGATGTTGATTTGTAAATGGGATCGGGTGACACGCTGCCACAGAAATATATGAAATGGGAGCAGGTTGCACGCCTGCAACGACATATATGAAATGGGAGCGGGTTACACGCCTACAACGAGATATCTGAAATGGGAGCGGGTTGCACGCCTGTAACGAGATTTATGAAATGGGAGCGAGTTGCACACCTGCATCGAGATATATGAAATGGGAGCGGGTTGCACGCCTGCAATGGAATATATGAAATGGGATCAGGTTGCACGCCTGCAACAAGAAAGAAATGAAAGTGAATACTATGTTGTTTTCCTCATTATTGTTTGCAACTAAATTATGGTTTCTTTACATTCCTCTTTGGTATTTTGTTGTTATCTGATACTCCCCGTAGCATGTTTTCCCCTCCCTATCTTTAACTGTGAATATCTGTGTTTATTTTTCGCTGTATACGATTTAACTGCACAGGTTTATTTAGTAGTCTAGTCCTTGCCTCGTCACTACTTTGTCGAGGTTAGGCTAGGCACTTACCAGCACATGGGGTCGGTTGTGCTGATACTACACTCTGCACTGTCTGCAGATCCTGTTACTGGATCATACGGACCTTAGCTTTGGGTTGCTGCCTTCAGTGCATTTGGAGATCCGAGATAGTCTTGTAGGCGTCCGCAGGCCTTGGCGCCTCCTTCTATCCTTTCATCCTGTTTCATTTATGTATTTCCGAGACAGTATTGTATTTATTTTTCAGACCCTTATTTGTAGTATTCTTAGACCGTCTGTGAAATTGTGACACTAGTTCTAGGTAGTTTATGTATGGATTGGTATTGACATCTTTATTAAAATATTACATTTCAGTCTTTCGCTTATTAAATTCCCGCTATTTATCTTATGTTGGTAATTAATTGTTAAGGGATTAAAATGGGAAGAAGGTAAATAATTCAAATAGTCGGTTTGCCTGGCTTTCACTAGTAAGCGCCATCACGACTCCTGAGGGTGGGAAATCTGGGTCGTGACAAGTTGGTATCAGAGCTCTAGGTTACTTAGGTCTCACAATTCACGGACAAGCTTAGTAGAGTCTGAGGGATCGGTATAGAGACGTCTGTATTTATCCCCAGAGGCTATAGAGCTAGGAAAAACTTCGCATCTATTCTTTCATGTTGTGCAGTTTGGTTTCTCAATGCTAATTGAATTTCTACTCTATTCTTTCGCAGACGGTGAGAACACGCACTTCCTCATCCACTGATCAGCAGCCCGAGCCCCCAGCAGCAGCTTCCACGAGGGGCAGAGGGCGAGGCCGTGCTAGAGGCCGAGGTAGGGCAGAGCTCTTCCCAGAGCAGCAGCACCAGCGGCAGAGCCTCAGGTTGAGTTTGATGATGAGGTTCCGGCCCAGGCAGTTCTGGTGGGCCCAGCTCAGGTCCCCGTCTAGTGAACCTTATGGAGAGTGTCACCCGGGCAGGCTTGATTCCTATAACACCAGCCGTCTCTTAGGCTGGAGGAGGAGCCCAGACTCCGGTTACCCGCATTCCGGAGCAGATGGCTCCTCAGTTTCAGACTCTAGCAGCTCAACCAGTTGGAGCAGTTCAGCCGGGTGTGGTAGCTCAGATCGGTGATGGAGCAGCTATGTCTGTTGATGCCTTGTGAAGATTGGACAGGTTCGCCAAGCTCTTCACTACCACTTTTAGTAGTGCATCTTCTGAGGATCCCCAAGATTATTTGGACAGCTGTCATGAGGTTCTCAGGAACATTAGGATAGTGGAGACCAATGGGGTCGACTTTGCTACTTTCTACTTATCTGGATCTTCCAAGACTTGGTGGAGAGATTATTGTTTGGCTAGACCAGCTGGGTCACCAGCTTTGACTTGGGATCAGTTCTCTCAGTTATTTTTGGAGAAGTTTCTTCCTATCACTCAGAGGGAGACCTATCGGAGGCAGTTTGAGCGTCTCCAGTAGGGTTCTATGACTGTTACTCAGTACGAGACCAGGTTTATTGATTTGGCCTGTCATGCTCTTCTTATACTTCTCACTGAGAGAGAGAGAGAGGAGGAGGTTCATTGACGGACTCATTCAGCTTATTCAACTTCAGATGGCTAAGGAGACAGGGAGCGAGATTTCCTTTCAGGATGCGGCCAATGTGGCCAGGAGAGTTGAGATGGTTCTTTCACAAGGGGGTGGTCAGGGGTCTGACATGAGGTCTAGTCATTCAGGAAGATTCAGTGGTACCTTATCTGGAGGCAGGTGTTCTTTTGGTAGGGGCCATCCTCTCAGGCTGTTTCAGTCAGCACTTCAGGCTTCTGACGGTGCTTCTGGTGGCCGTGGTTCTCACATGCAGTATTCTGATAAGCAGTCCTATAGTGCATCGCCATCTTCTATTAGTGCACCTCCACTTTAGAGTTTTTAGGGTCGTCAGCCGCAGCAGCCGAAGGCTTGTTTTACTTGTGGTGACACGAGGCATATTGCTAGATTTTGCCCTCGAGCACCGAGCAGTTCTCAACACCAGGGTTCCCATGCCATGGTTCAGACACCGAGCGTTCCACTGCCCGTCCAGCCAGCTAGAAGTAGAGGTAGGGGTGCTAGAGATGGAGGTAGAGGTATTAGAGGTGGAGCTCAGGCCACTAGAGGTGGAGGCCAGCCAACAGCAGGCCATCCCAGAGATGTAGTTCAAAGTGGTGGGGCCCAGCCCCGATGCTATGCTCTTCCAGCCAGGCCTGAGGCTGAGGCTTCCGATGTAGTTATCACATGTACTGTTCTGGTTTGTAGTAGAGATGCTTCAGTTCTATTTGATCCAGGATCTATATACTCCTATGTGTCATCTTATTTTGCACCGTATCTGGTCATGCCTAGTGATTTCTTGAGTGCTCCTGTATATGTGTCTACATCGGTGGGTGATTCTATTGTGGTAGATCGTGTCCATCATTCATGTATAGTTGTGATTGGGGGTCTTAAGACTCGTGTAGATTTGATACTTTTGGATATGGTTAATTTTGATGCCATATTGGGAATGGACTGGTTATCACCTTACCACGCTATCTTGGACTATCATGCCAAGACTGTGACCTTAGCCTTGCCGGGTTTACCTCGTTTAGAGTGGAGAGGGACTTCTGGTCGTTCTACCCGTAGTGTTATCTCATATACTAAGGCTCAGCGTATGGTCGAGAAGGGGTGTTTGGCCTATTTGGCATATGTTCGTGATTCTAGCGCTGAGGTTCCTTCTATGGATTATGTGCCTTTTGTTCGTGAGTTTCCTGAGGTATTTACTTCAGACCTGCCGGAGATGCCACCCGACAGGGATATTGACTTCTGCATTGATCTGGCTCCGGGTACTCAGCCCATTTCTATTCCTCCGTATCATATGGTCCCGCCTGAGTTGAAAGAATTGAAGGAGCAGTTGCAAGACTTGCTTGATAAAGGCTTCATTATACCTAGTGTCTCTCCTTAGGGTGAGCCAGTGTTGTTTGTTAGGAAGAAGGACGGATCGATGAGAATGTGTATAAATTACCGACAGTTGAACAAGGTTACGATCAAGAGTAAGTATCCATTACTGAGGATTGGTGATTTGTTTGATCAGCTTCAGGGTGCCAGGGTATTTTCAAAGATAGACTTGATATCAGGCTACCATCAGTTGAGGATTAGGGCATCCAATGTTCCTAAGACAACTTTCTGCACTCGGTACGAGCATTATGAGTTCTTGGTGATGTCATTCGGGTTGACAAATGCCCAGCAGCTTTTATGGATTTGATGAACCGAGTGTTCAAGCTTTACTTGGATTTGTTCGTGATAGTCTTCATTGATGATGTTTTGATCTATTCCTGCAACTGGGAGGAGCATGAGCAACATCTGAGAGTGATTCTTCAGACTTTGAGAGATAGTCAATTGTATGTTAAGTTTTCAAAGTGTGAGTTCTGGTTGAGTTCAGTTGCATTCTTGGGTCATGTTGTATCAGCAGAGGGTATTCATGTAGATCTGAAGAAGATAGAGGCAGTAAAGAATTGGCCTAGACCCGCATCAACTACAAAGATCCGGAGTTTTTTGGGTTTGGCAGGCTATTACTATCGGTTTGTGGAGGGGTTTTCATCTATTGCAGCTCCGATGACCAGGTTGACCCAGAAGGGTGCCCAGTTCAGGTGGTCGGACGAGTGTGAGGCGAGCTTTCAGAATCTCAAGACAGCTTTAATTACGGTGCCGGTGTTGGTTTTTCCCACATGTTCAGGGCCATATACGGTTTATACTGATGCATCTCGTATTGGACTTGGCACGGTGTTGATGTAGGATGGAAATGTCATTGCCTATGCTTCGCGGTAGTTGAAGATTCATGAGAAGAACTATCCAGTCCATGATTTGGAGTTAGCAGCCATTGTTCACGCGTTAAGATTTGGAGGCATTATCTATATGGCGTGTCATGTGAGGTGTTCATGGATCACAAGAGTTTGCAATACTTGTTCAAGCAGAATGAGCTAAATTTGAGGCAGAGAAGGTGGTTGGAGTTATTGAAAGACTATGATATCACCATCTTATATCATCCGGTAAAGGCCAATATGATGGTCGTTGCTTTGAGTAGGAAGTTAGCCAGTATGGGCAGTCTTGCATATATTTCGGTCGGTGAGAGACCGCTTGCTTTGGATGTTCAGGATTTGAACAATTAGTTCGCGAGGTTAGATATTTCTAAGCCCAACCGTGTATTAGCTTACACAGTTGCTCGTACTTCTTTATTGGAGCGTATCCGAGATCAGCAGTATGATGATCCTCATTTGTGTGTCCTTAGGGACACGGTGCTTCACGGTGGTGCCAAGAGGTTACATTAGGTGATGATGGAGTTTTGAGGCTGTAGGGTCGAGTTTGTGTGCCTAATGTGGATGGACTCCGATAGTTGATTTTAGAGAAGGCCCATAGTTCTCGGTACTCTATTTATCTGGGCGCCGATAAGATGTATCAGGATTTGCAGCAGCATTATTGGTGGAGGAGGATGAAGAAGGATATTGTTGTATATGTGGCTCGATGTTTGAATTGTCAGCAGGTAAAGTACGAGCATCAGAGACCTGGTGGTCTGTTCCAGAAGATTGAGATTCCTGAGTGGAAGTGGGAGCGTATCACTATGGACTTCATTGTAGGACTCCCATGGACTCAGAGGAAGTTCGATGCAGTGTAGGTTATTGTTGATAGGCTGACCAAGTCAGCACATTTCATTTCGGTAGTAGTCTCCTATTCTTTCGAGAGGTTAGCTGAGATCTATATTCGGGAGATTATTCGTCTTCATGGTGTGCCCGTGTCTATCATTTCGGACCGAGGTATGCAATTTACCTCATATTTCTGGAGAGCAGTTCAGTGTGAGTTGGGCACACGGGTCGAGTTGAGCACAACATTTCTTTCTCAGACAGACGGGCAGTCCGAGCGTACTATTCAGATTTTGGAGGATATGCTCCGAGCTTGTGTCATTGACTTTGGAGGCTCGTGGGATCAGTTTTTGCCTTTAGCAGAGTTTGCCTACAACAACAGCTACCAGTCGAGCATTCAGATGACTCCTTTTGAGGCTTTATATGGTAGGCTGTGTCGGTCGCCGGTTGGATGCTTTGAGCCATGAGAGGCTTGGTTGTTGGGTACGGATCTAGTATAGATTGCCTTGGACAAGGTCAGGATCATTCAGGATAGGCTTCGTACAACTCAGTCCAGGCAAAAGAGTTATGTCGATCGTAAGGTTCGTGATTTGGCATTCGTGGTCGATGGGCGGGTGTTGCTTCGGGTGTCGCCTATGAAAGGCATGATGAGATTTGGGAAGAGGGGCAAGCTTAGCCCTAGATTCATTGGCCTGTTTGAGATTCTTGATCGACTCGGAGAGGTGGCTTACAGACTTGCATTGCTGCCGAGCTTATCAGCCGTGCATCTAGTGTTCCATGTGTCCATGCTTCGGAAGTATCACGGCGATCCATCCCACGTGCTAGATTTCAGCACTGTTCAATTGGACAAGGACTTGTCCTATGAGGAGGAGCCGGTAGCTATTCTAGACTGGTAGGTTCGTCAGTTGAGATCGAAGAGTTTCCCTTTTGTTCGTGTTCAGTGGAGAGGTCAGCCTGCCGAGGCATCGACCTAGGAATCCGAGTCTGATCTGCGGAGCCGTTATCCCCATCTTTTCTCCGACTCAGGTACTTCCTTCTTATGTTCGTTCGAGGACAAACGGTTATTTTAGAGGTGGAGAATGTGATCATCACTTGTTTTAGAACTAAATTCTGTGTTTCGAGGCCTTAAAACCTCCTTTTTGTCTCACTTCGATGTGCGTGCACAGTCTGAGAATGTATCCGAAAAGCCATTATGTGAAAATCTGTGAAAAAGGGTGAATTTTGCTTTTAAAATGAATTTAGGTTGACTTCGATCAATATTTTGGGTAAACGGACCCGGACCCGTGATTTGACGGTCCTGGAGGATCCGTAGGAAAATATGGGACTTAGGCATATGCCCGGAATCAAATTCTGAGGTCTCAAGTCCGAGAAATGAATTTTAAAGAAAATTATTTTCTGGAATATATATGAATTTTTAGAAATAAAATATGTTTGAATTTGATAGTATCGGGCCCGTATTTTGGTTCCGGAGCCCGGTGCCGGTCTTATATATGATTTAAGTTGAGCCTGTAAAATTTGGTAAGAAACGGAGGTCATATGACGTGATTCGGTACCTTAGTTGTAAAATTTGAAACTTTGAAAGTTCTTGAGATTTTTTTTTGATTTTGATGCTAAATTCATAGTTATTGATGTTATTTTGATGATTTGATCACACGAGCAAGTCCATATGATGTTTTTGGACTTGCGTGCATGTTTGGTTTGGATCCCCGAGGTCTCGGGTGAGTTTTGGATAGGCTACGAAGTGAAATTTGGACTTAGGAAATTGCTGGTATGTTGCAGGTTTGCAGGCTTCGCATTGGCTCGCAAATGCGAGAAAGTATCGCAAATGCGAAACTCGACCTGGGCTGCCTTGGTCGCAAATGCGACGTTTTTATCGCAAATGCGATATCACATTTGCGAAGGGTCCCTCGCAAATGCGAAGGTGACTAGAATTGCACTTGGTCGCAAATGTGATAAAATCTTCGCATTTGCGAAGTCAACAGGTTTTGAAGGGGTTCGCAATTGCGACATCTGCGACCTGCAAATTCATAACTTAGCCGAAAATCTTTCATTTTTCAAACCTTTTCAAAACCTAAACACATTTGGGCGATTTTTCAAAGACAAGTACTCTTCCAAATCGATTGTAAGTCATTTCTAACTCTTTTCATTAATCTTTAACATCCTTTAACATGATTTCAACTCAAAATCAAGGGTTTTCATGGTGAAAATTGGGTGTTTTGGGTAGAACTTAGGTTATTCAAATTTTGGGAATTTGGACCTCAATTTGAGGTTTGATTTCAAAACAAATTATATATTTGGGTTCGTGGATGAATGGGTAATCGGTTTTTGATCATGTGGGTCCGGGGTCGATTTTTGACTTTTTGGGAAAATCATTGGAAAACTTATTTTCATGCATTAAAATTGATTCATTTAGCATTTATTGATATAGTTAAGTAACTTGTGGCTTGATACAAGCAAATTGGTGGTGGAAACAACAGGTAAAGCGGTAGTTGAGGCTTGAATTGTGTTCGTGGCATCAAAGTAAGTGTTTGGTCTAACCTTAGCTTGAGCGATTAGGAGTTGTGTCTTATTTGCTATGTGTTAATTGTGGAGTACGGCGTATAGGCATGGTGACGAGTATCTATATGTCGGTGTCAAGTATGCCCGTGGGTCTAGTGTTGTAATTGTTGTGACTCCGTTGAGATTTATTCATACTTAATATGTTGATTATCATTGTTGGTTCCCTTGCCGGGATGCTATTATTTATGATTTGCCTCCCTTGTCGGGATATTATTGTTTATGATATTGCCTCCCTTGCCAGGATGTTATTGTTATGACATTGTCCCCCTTGCCGGGATGTTATTGTTTACGATATTGTTTCCCTTGCCGGGATTCTTTTGTGATTGATGTTGATTTGTAAATGGGATCGGGTGGCACGCCGCCACGAAAATATATGAAATGGGAGCGGGTTACACGCCTGCAACGAGATATATGAAATGGGAGCGGGTTGCACGCCTGCAACGAGATATATGAAATGGGAGCGGGTTGCACGCCTGCAACGAAATTTATGAAATGGGAGAGGGTTGCATGCCTGCAACGAGATATATGAAATGGGAGTGTGTTGTACGTCTTTAACGAGATATATGAAATGGGATCGGCTTGCACGCCTGCAGCCAGAAAGAAATGAAAGTGAATACTATGTTGTTTTCCTCATTATTGTTGGCAACTAAATTATGGTTTCGTTACATTCCTCTTTGGTATTTTATTGCTATCTGATACTCCCCGTAGCATGCTTTCCCCTCCCCATCTTTAACTGTGAATATCTGCATTTATTTTCCGCTGTATATGATTTAATTGCACAGGTTTATTTGGTAGTCTGGTCCTAGCCTCGTCACTACTTCGCCGAGGTTATGTTAGGCACTTATCAGCACATGGGGTCGGTTGTGCTGATACTACACTCTGCACTGTCTGCAGATCCCGGTACTGGAGCATACAGACCTTAGCTTTAGGTTGTTGCCTTCAGTCCATTCGGAGATCCGAGGTAGTCCTGCAGACGTCCGTAGGCCGTGGCGCCTCCTTCTATCCTTTCATCCTGTTTCATTTATGTATTTCCGAGACATTATTGCATTTATTTTTCGGACCCTTATTTGTAGTATTCTTAGACTGTCTGTGAAATTATGACACTAGTTCTGGGTAGTTTATGTATGGATTGGTATTGACATCTTTATTAAAATATTACATTTCAGTCTTCCGCTTATTAAATTTCACTGTTTATCTAATGTTGGTTATTAATTGTTAAGGGATTAAAATGGGAAAAAGGTAAATAATTCAAATGGTCGGCTTGCTTATCTTTCACTAGCAGGCACCATCATAACTTCCGAGGGTGGAAAATCACGGTTCGTGACAAGTAGGCTGCAATAAACAACAGTTTAAACAACTGCAGTTTATGACTTTGGCGCAATAAATTGAAAGTAATACCAAGTTAAAGCTTTTCATCTGATGTCATGAGATTTAAAAGCATGAAATTTGCCAACTTAGATGATTTCCTCTGATCAAATTCCATTTGTAATACTAGTGACTATTTCAGACCTAAATCCTTTGATTAATGTGGCAATATAAGCATGAATTTGCAGTCCTTTTCTATTATTATATTTCTGTGAATTTGTCAGCCATCAATTCTCAGTTTCTAAATCCATTTTTAAAAGACTTAAAGGAGATGAACCCTTTTTTTTTGTTTCCTATTTTTTTGTGAAGTTAATGGATCAATGGACATGTTCCATTTATAATTAAAAAGAAATGGACAGTGTTAACATGAAGCAAACTTGAGTTCTCAATAGGTTTAGCTGATTTAATAATTAAAAAGATGGGAGGTGATGTAGGACATTGCCTATTTGTTTACATGTCTGATCTTAATAAATTCATACACCAAATCAGAAAGCTCCACACAACCTTTCCATTTGACAATATAGTTTTGAGGAAGTCCAGTTATGTTACAAAATTGTGTTACAGGCATAGCACTATATTTGCCTTGCACAGGAATTAAGTGGTCCTGTAAATTTGAATTACATTCTTTTTTATCTATATATAGTAAAGACAGATCAGAAGTCAATTTTAGTAGCATCAACATCTCAATAATTAATTGTTATAGTACAATTGTAATATTATTCTTTTGGCATCATGAGAAGAACAAATCTTGAAACAGAGGAATTCTGATAAGTGATGAGGAATATATAGAATTTTGAAGCAGTCAGTTATCTAGTCTCCTCAGCAGATTGTTTATTATTGAGTTAAGATTAGTCTAAACACCTCAACAATGAACATCAGAAAAACATAAACAATTTTCCTTGTAGCTTTCAAGAAATCAAGTCACAAATCTATTCAACTTGATTATATTCTCGGACTATCATCTAACAAATTAAAAAAAGATCAATTTTCATAAAGCATTATACTTTAGAGCCTAATTACTATACGTAACTACAGTTTGTCACATTACCGTTAGTGGCTAATGTATCAATTTCGTTGTATCAATTCGTTGCCAACAACTTATATCAACTGTATTCGTTTACGCATATGGATGTATCAATAAATACAATTTTGATGGAAAAGCCGTACCAAATGTACTCGTTCGCGCATATGATTGTATCAATGAATATAGTTTTGATGAAAAAGTTGTATCAACTGCATTCGTTAATAGTAGGGCTGTTCATGGTTTGACAAAAAACCGATCCAAACCAAAAACCGAACCAAACCGATATTTTTCTTGGTTTGAATTGGTTTTGGTTTTAAATTTTAAAAACCGATAATATTTGGTTTGGTTTTGGTTCTATTATAAAAAACCGAAAAATAAACCGAACCAAATCGATAAATTATATATAAAATTTAATAATTATTTATATAAAGTATCACATCTTTTTGTAAATAATTTTAATTATTATATATAGATTTTGGTTTATACTATTTATATCTTAAAAGATTGCTTAAGCCCAAAGTAACAGGAATTGGCCAATTTCTTTTCCTTAAGAGACTCAAATTCTATAACCCTAGTCCCTCCATATCTACTTTTGCTAACAGAAGACTAAGAGTTACAAAAAGTTCAACCACAAAAGTCAAAAAAAGCAATTCAAATTGCAAGACTACGGGCTATAGTTTGAGAAGATTTTTATGAAAAAAGTCTAATTTCAGTAATTTATTACAATGATTACTTTATCATTGATTCAACAAAGTGATGTTAGGCATTACATTTTAAATTAATTTTTCTTTGTTGCTCACTTGACCTTTTATTGATTCAACAAAGTGATGTTAATTAATATCTATTCTTGGCATCTTGGCATCTGATAAAATGGGTTCTAATTTATTTCAGATGAAAAGGACCGAGGTTGAAGATTTGGAGGTCACCTTTAAAAATACTACTCCAGCTACACCAACATCTGCGGCAACTCAAGCACATGGTAACACTCATGATATTTTTACTATGCGCAATCCTCCTAAAAAGCAAAAAAGAACAACTCTGTGTGATCGAGACCCTAGGCCTGGGGGGAATGGTCGGGAAAAATCTGAAATTTGGCCACACTTCACAAAGTTTACTGATAAAAAAGGCGATCTAAGGGCAAAATGCAATTACTGTCCGAAAGATTTTGCTTGTCCTAGTAGGAATGTGACTTCTAACCTTTGGGCATATATAACCAGCAAGTGTGATAAATCGCATTTCAAGGTAATTGATAGGAAGCAACCAACACTCAAACTTATACCTATAAAAGGAGGGGAACAAGGAAGTTTAGAAAGAGTTGTTTATAATATTGCTGAGGTTAGGAGGGCAATTGCCGAGTTTGTTATAATTGATGAACAACCATTTAAAGTTGTTGAGGGAGAAGGGTTTAAGAGATTAATGTCGGTTATTTTGCCTAATTATGAGTTACCTTCTCGCATTACTGTTGCTAGGCAATGTTTGAAAATTTATCAAGAGGAGAAACAAAAGCTTAAAAGACTTATTAGAGATCAACGTGTATGTCTTACTAGTGATACATGGACATCAATTCAAAATTTGACTTATATGGTCATTACTGCCCATTGGATCGATGATGAATGGATTTTGCAAAAAAAAAAAATCCTCAACTTTTTTCAAACTCCAGATCATAAGGGTGAGACAATTGCTAAGGGTATTGAGGCTTGTTTATTAGATTGGGGGATTGAAAAACCATTCACATTGACGCTAGTTAATGCGACAGCTAATGATGCTGCAATCAAATACTTGAAAGGGAGAATTCATGATTGGAAAGGTGTAATCTTGGAAAATGAATTTTTCCATGTTAGGTGTAATGCACATATCCTAAATTTAATTGTAAAAGAAGGATTAAGTGAGCAACATGAGTCTATTTCTCGAGTGAGGATAGCTGTGAAATATGTGAAGTCTTCTCCTGCAAGATCTGCTTCCTTTAAGTCACATGTTGAGAAGGTCAAACTAGACACTCATGGTCTTTTGAGTTTAGATGTTGAGATAGTGTGGAACTCTACATATTTGATGTTAGATACTGCAGTAAAATTTGAAAAAGCCTTTTCAAGAATGTATATTGATGATCATAAGTACTTTAGCTATTGTCTAGAATTGAGTGGAACGGCAAGGCATCCATCTTCAGAAGATTGGCAGAATGTGAAAGTCTTTCTCAAGTTTCTTGAATTTTTTTACCAAACCACTTTGAAATTTTCAGGAACTTCACATATTACTTCTAATTCTTTCTTTCATGAGCTTTTTAATCTTCAAAGCTTAATTGTCCAATATTCTGATAGTATTGATTCTATCTTGACTAATATGGCTAAGAAGATGAAACTTAAGTTTGATAAATATTGGGCTGATTTTGAGGATATGAATATATTGTTATTTGTTGTTGTTGTGCTGGATCCTCGGTACAAAATGAAGCATGTGAAGTTCCTTTTTAGCAAATTTATAGTTCTTTGAAGGGAAAGGGAAAGTCTACCAAAGTGATGGATACTTTATCTCGCTTGTATAATCACTATAAGGATTCTATTTCTGGGGCTTCTAATGAAAATATTGGAGATCAAACTAGTGTGAATCAAACTGATACAATGCATAGTTGTGATGTGTGGCAATCGCAATGGGAGAAATTTCTTGAAGATGAGAATAATATTGGTAATACGAGTGAGCTTGAGAAGTATTTGATGGATGATGTGGAGAAGAATAATGATTTAAATGTCTTAGCTTGGTGGAAAGCTTCATCTGAAAGATATCCAGTTGTCTTTATGATTTATGATTGCAAGAGATGTGCTTGCTATTCCTACGTCTACTGTTGCCTCGGAATCAGCTTTTAGCACTGGTGGTCGGATTCTTGATTGTTATCGAAGTTCTTTATCAACAAAGACAACTGAAGCTCTTGTTTGTTGTCAACAATGGTTGCGGTCATCATCTAAAGAATGCAAGCTTCAAGATCTTTTAGAAGAAATTCAAAAACTTGAAATCGTCGAAAAAGGTAATTTCCTCTAATACAAAATTTAATTTGTTCGTTTTGATTTGGTTTATTCCCTCCACTGCTAACACTGTTGAAAATGCCCAAAAACTTCTTACAATGTGTAGAAGAGTTTCTATGAAGAGTAATGCTTATATGATAATTCTTTTTTCAGAATATCCAGACACTGCTTTGAGCATTGACTAGTTTGGAGCTTAAGCTAAGGACGATGATGGAAGTAGCTGCGAAAGTGATCCTTATGAAGAAAAAAAAGTAGAAGTGAATATGATATTACAGATTCTCTCATTAGTTTTTTTAGTTTAAATACATAATTTTTACTTTTAAATGGACAAAGTTGTCTGTACTTTGGAACCTTTATTTTGGCTGGTTTCTTTGATTCTATCATGTACTACAACTTAGTTCACCCGGCACAGTTTTCTATTTTATTATTTATTAAGAACCGAAAATCCGAACCAAACCGAACCAAACCAACAACAACCAAACTGATGGTTTGTATTTAATTTGGTTTGATTTTGGTTTTAAAATTTTAAAAATCGATTAAATTGGTTTGTTTTGGTTTTAATAAAAAACCGACCAAACCGAACCGTGAACACCCCTAATTAATGGTTGTATCAATTGTATTCGTTCGCTCAATTTTGATGTATTAACGCATACAATAACGCTGGATACAATCATGAGAGATTGTATGCGTTCGCCACAATTTTCTCGCTCAACAGACCGTATTTTTCTACTCATATAACAAAATACATCGTTGATACATACAAAGAAGAAAAAGAAGACGACTCAGATTTTGCTGTATCAACGCATACATTCACGATAGGTTGATAGGTTGTATGCGCTCGCTCAACAGACTGTATTTTCTCTCTCATACAACGAAATACAGTATAGATACATATAGAGTAGAAGAATATAACTCAGCTCACATAGGTTGTATGCACTCGCTCAAAAGACTATATTTTATCCTCACAACGAAATACAATGCAGATATATACAGAAGAAGAAGAAGAAGAAGAAGAAGAAGAAGAAGAAGAAGAAGAAGAAGAAGAATTCTTTATAATTGTCCGACGCAGTAGGGGCATTTGCATCTATACCCGCTTTTTGGGTCACGTTTTAACTTGTGTCCGCTTTGCAAAAAAAATTACAAGCGTACCCACTTTTTCGCGTAATTTCAGCATCCGGGCTGAAGTAGCAAAGGCAATCACGCAAAACTTCAGTATTCTAGTAGACGCCAAGAGTGCTAAAGTTTTTGTTTGTAATTGCTGAACTTAAGCATAGTAGCTGAAGTTTTGTTCTCTATTTGCTGAAGTTTTTGTTTGTAATTATTGAAGTTTTTGTTTTTGTAACTGGCGAAGTTTTTGTTTTGTAACTGGAAGTTTTGTTTTGTAACTGGCGAGTTTTTGTTTTTGTAACTGGCGAACTTCAGCTCTTTTGTTTTGTAACTACCCACACGAAGTAACTTAAAGCTGTCGCTTTAATTTTATTTGCTGCTATTTGCTGAAGTACGATAGGCAGCTTTGAAACTTCTCTTCTTTAAATATTCCTATTCTCTTCTCACTCAATTTATTTTCAACCACAAGATGCATAAGATTGAAGTTGCAAAATCAAGATAGAACCTTTACAGCTGAGGGTGTCGGCGAAAAGGAAAAAATTATTGAAAATTTATAGGACTCACCGGAGAAATAAGAAGAAGCAGATAGGGATGAACCTTACTTCTGGAAAAAGAAAAGATAAAACTTTGAGGAGGAGAAAGGGGACTGAAATTATTTAAAAAGTGGGTACAAGTTAAAATTTTTTTAAAAAAATAGATATAGATTAAATGGGGACGACCAAATAGGGCGCCCCGTGCAATTTTTACGACGCAGTACAAGTAGTTTTGAGCCCGAGCTGTGCGGCATTGATCGCCGCCAGGACACCCCCACCGCCAATGATGACGACGTCGTTTTCGTCAGGATGCTGACGCAAAGGTTCTGGTTAAAGAGAATGAATAGTTTGAAGTACTGTAGAGATATCTGGTTGCTAAAATTGTTCCTTTCGTTTAGCTAAGGTTGAAATCGTCATTTTCCGTTAGGTTTTTGGCCAAATTAGGGAGATTTGCTTCGTGCTGTTGAGTTGATGAAGACGAGTTTTTATGGTAAATATAATGTATAAGTTGGTTACACCATGTAAATTTTCCTTATAAAAATATATGCCTTTGCAACCCCCTAATTTTGATCCGTACAAATAGGCACTACAACGGCAAGAAAGCAAATCAAATGTCACAACACCCCTTTATGCACAAGGTGTTTATTGATCTTGTTTCTGGACCACACCTATTGACCTTGAACTGGATTTAGCAAAAAAAATAACAACAATCTAAGAATCATATTCAGTTTTAGAAGTTCAAATCAAATATAGTGAACCCCAACTGAATAAAGAAAAATTGCATGGTTGCAGACAGATGCACACAAGAATAAATGTAAGAAAATCTTTTGAAGATTGAGGATGGAAGGTATCTAATTTGTTCTTATACATCTAATATGATAAATCTACCCCATGAATTAAAATAGTATCCTCCAAATCCTTCTGTCATATATTCACATTAAAAATTGAACAATTCCTAGCTTTCGCTCATGTTGAAAATATGGGGATTAAAAAGAAAGATAAAAAAGAATTGACCAAAATCATTAAGAATACTTCAGTCTATGATTCCGAGTGGCTCTAAGATGTGTATCTGAGTTCTTGGCTAGATACTCAGACAATTCTATGCAAACCAATTTCCCAAGAGTATATATCACTATGCAAGACACAACTCATGTACCTCACCATCACGGTACGAAAGAATTTCGTGCAGCTATCTTCCTAAGGGTATAGCAGAATTTTTCTTCAAGAAGAGTTATTGTACAGAAGGTATTTTGTAGAGGTGAATTCCGTCCATGCCAGGAGGCGATTGGGGTGAAATTGCCTGACGATCAGTTTCACTAAATTCCAGGAATTTCCTTGCAGTTGCTTGAGGTTCCAATATACGACCCATCTTTCTCGGAAATGTATCAGTAATATGAGGATATCTGGAGGCGTTTCTGTTTCCAGTAGAAGATAAAGACTCTTCTTTTATGATATTTCTATGTGCTGAAGCAACAACAGAAGCGAAAACGCCAGATTCCTTCAATCCCTGTATAATGACCTATAGGCAGAAGAAGTTTAAAAAGGTAGATTCAAGGGTTGATAGCCCTCAAAGTTTAACTCAAATATTTTTTGATCTTACCATGGGAGTATATATGCGTGTCAATATGCCCTTCTTGATAAGTTTCCGAATAAGTGTTTTATCGGTCCAAACAACATGTTCACGGTACCTGATTCAAGAAAAGAATCTGTCAAAATTTTCTATCCGTAAAAAAGGGACGTTCAGAATGATGTCGAGTTCATTTTCCTTCAAAGCTGTACATTCATAAAAAAGAAAAACAAAGGAAACATTCTTCCTCTATCTTTTTCTGATACAAATAAAATATACAGTTCAGAATCACCATGGTAAGTTAGTTAAATGAGCAGCCATTAACTGTGACAGAATACCGAAAGGAATTGATTCATGATGAAGTCAGAGGAAGGAAGTTAAAGAAGTATTACCACTGAAGCATTTCCTCCTCTGTCACAGTTGAAGCTATTATAAAAGCCTGCAATGCAAAGATCAAAATTAATCAACAAAGAAATTTTACGGTCCATCTTTTGAACCAAAAAAAAATTGTGTACACTATTTCTTCGCTTTCTTCTTATGTTTCATTTTCCAGCTTTTCAATTCATTAGTTTTTTTTTTCCAGATAACTAGATACTATTAACTCTTAGTTCAATCGGCGTGCCTGCATATAAGTGTTTTTTGAGCATTCATTATATGTTTATTTGCATTAACATTATGATTGTAATCCAGATTGACATGATTAAGCACAACAGCTTGCCGATTACTCACAGCTCTGTCGAATTCTAGCATGAAGCATCTTTTCACATCTTCTTTTGTAGGTTTACATCCACAACGATCTCGTCGTGAAGTTAAATCTGAAAACTTGGGGTATGTGTAATGCAGAACAGCAGCCTCATCCAGTTTTATCTCTCTACAATCAATAAGAAAATACATTGTTATTACACAAGTGGAAACAATTAAGGAGATTGTAATATGCAGTAACATAAAAATTTAAGAAGTAAACTACATAGCTAAAGAAAAATAGATCATATAAGGAACATACCAAAGAAGTGAAAAAGCATGACAAACATCGTTTGTTTGTGTGCGCAAGAATTTGACAATACAGTGCTTAGAGGAGACTGGGGATAGATGAAAAATGAAATAGGGATATAAGGAAATAAAAAGTTAGAAATTACATGACGAACAAGCACCATACTTTGGGCTTTTCATGTAGTTGTGCCACCTGTGAGCACCATTAGGACGAAGATGATCTTGAACTCGTGCGGCTGATTTTCCATTTCCATAAGTCAAAAAGTAGTTAGGATTACCACGGGTTGCTTCCTTGTAGTTTCCAAAGTAAGTTTCTTTCGGGAGATGGTCGTAATTCTTCTTGAACATTGAGACCTACCACAAGGTATAAATGTATTACTGGTAAACAGTCCAAATGAGAAAAGCAGAAAAGTTGAAAACTTGATTGCATAATTAATTTCTTCATTCCCAAGTACTTGCTTCCGAAGTATTTGCCAACAAGTTATACATATTTATCTTTGAAAGAAATTAAAAGCTATTCATGTATCGCGACTGAGGATGTTCCAGCAACAGGATTGAATTCAACACTAGAACTTGAAAGAGTAGAAAAAGGATATCGTTAAAGAATCTTACTTCACTAAAAGGTTCCTTTACATCATCTCTCTCAACACTGCTCTCCTGAAATATTTGCCATCATCAGAGAAGATACCAACAAGAAGAAGAGACTGCAGAAAATGAAAAGGAAGCAAATGCATGCCTTTTCGCTTTGCGTGTATGCAACTACATTCTTACACAAAGTTAGCTTGAGCAAGTACAGTCACTTACATAATTAGGAAAGACCACCATATCAACATCTTCAGGTAAATCTGCCAGAAGTCGCCGTAAAGAATACTCACTAGTTCCAGCTGGATGTAATAGCTCATCAGTATCAAGATGAATAATCCAATCCACGCCAGCTTCCTGTAGATTTACAAGGTAATGAAAGTGGATCAGAAGGCAACCATAAATGGAAACAGATGAAGTTATAGAAGTCATACCCTTGCCATGACGATGGCCATTTCCATGTTAAGAGTCTGCTTAACAAATAACTCGTAGTTGCATGGTTGGTAGAAGAATCCAGCTAGCCAGGTTTCATTCCAGATCCGACTAGGACACGAGGCATAACAGATCAGCAGATCAAATAATAAGTTCACTTAATAGAGAGGTGAGATGAAATATAGAAAACATAGCACGTCTTCTAGTTCATACAGAAAGTGCACTACCTAAATTTAGTTTGATTTAAGTTACTACCCTTGAATAATCACTTCTTCACCTAAGTCTATTACAACCTGATATTACCTGCCTTCAACCTTTTCAGGAACATGTTGCTAATTAGAAATTGAGAAGTCAAGACTGTAGTAAAGGAAGTCTTTTCTTTAGCGAGAGGTGAATGAGTTATTCTCTTGTTTAGTAAGGGGATGAAAGAAGAGGCAAATAGAAGTCTGACAACCTCTCCGTTATCAGCCTTAAAGAAAGAAGTAATCCCTCATTTACTTACCTTCCAGTAATGCCAAACAAAGGAAGTAAGTGCACAGTCGAAATAAATCAATGAATTTCACTCTCATTTACTCTTCCCTTTCCTTTTAGAAACCAAGAAAAATTTGTGTCTGAATGAGGATAACAATGTCTAGAAATCTCAATGACACAAATAGGATATAGAATATGTTGTCACTGCAGCCCTGGATAGTTACTACTTGCTTGTAAAAGGTTAACGAGTATGAGGTCCACATCAACCCCCTTCCCCAACTCATTGTGGTTACTCCTGATATATAATATAGGTTGCTAAATAAGAAACTCCCAACAAGTTCTGGAAATTTGTTAACTCATGCTAACACGTGTTAGTTTATACAGAAAAGATTTGCTCTCCTCATCTCTTCGGATAAACAGTTTCTCTCATCCTTGGGTTTTGAAGCGTGACTATTACTTGCATCCATTAGCAACATAAAGCAATTGAATGATGCGAGGCTGAATAAATAAAATAAAACCCCCAGAAGGGATACCAAACATTTTCCAAAACAATAGGAAATAATATCTACTCTACTGAACTGAGACCTCATCTTCATAGTTTAGCACAGAATATGTATAAAACATGCAAAGATCGGTTACCTTTTGGCTTGTACATCTTCTAGTTCTCTTGTTCTATATATTACTCTTACTCCCTGCGAAGTATACACATTTCATATAATAATCAAGAGATGAAATCTGTCAAATCAAAACAGTAGAAGTGCTGAAACTGAAAGTTCAAGGCAAAATAATGACAATGGAAATTCTAAGGAGATATTAACACTTACTTGGATTGATTCTAGCACCTTAGATACATTGGGGGATGCAGCTTTTCCCTCCACAAACAGGAAAAAGTTTGTTACCCCAATAACCTTATGATAAAATAACCAGGGTAGTATCTGCTCTAAGCCAGCGGACGTACTTGTAGTGATTGATATCTAATATCGAGCAAAGGTAACATGTTGCTTAGGGTACTGATAAAGCGGAGAAAGAACAGTAAAGCTTCAGTTAAATATCAAAGACGTTGACAGTTGACACTAATGGTAAAAAATGGTGAAGTTATTTAAACGTCACATTTCTATCTTCTTTGGAGAAATATGTTTCAACTTTCAGGAACTCCCTACCATGCCTAAGCAGAAGCGTGAACATCAAACTTGAAATTTGAGAGAAACATTGAAATAATCAAAAGTAAATGAGGTCAAGGACCTTGTAAAATGAAAAGATTTGCTCA
Source organism: Nicotiana tabacum (assembly GCF_000715075.1). Classification (NCBI taxonomy): domain Eukaryota; kingdom Viridiplantae; phylum Streptophyta; class Magnoliopsida; order Solanales; family Solanaceae; genus Nicotiana; species Nicotiana tabacum. The sequence goes on from NC_134084.1 coordinate 87,544,885, forward strand.
TTCTGATCCTGATCCATGACATTAAGATCAAATAGAAATACACTTATTACATTGCTTAAAAAATATCAACATTGAGCAAGGTTCAATCCATTCCATTACTTCAAGAATGTGACTGCCTTTGTTCTTAAATATCACCAGCAACTCAATTAGCAATTTCAGTTAGAATATGAATATGAGAGTTAAAGGTGACAACAACTAATGGCACACATAGACAATCAGAAAAGGCCAAGAACTAATAACATGGTTTATCAAACAGGTGGAACCCAATCATCAAAAGAACCTTTTTCACAATTCATGCCACAATAGCAAAAAGACACTTGGCAAATAAGGACAGAAACGTGTTCATCTTTCTTCAATTGATAAAAGTTTAGTATTACTACTTTTTTGGTAACTAAAAAGTTTAGTACTTCAACATGAAGTTATATCAATAATAAAGGCAAAGAGATATAAAGGAACCACGAAAAGCAACAAGTAAACATGAATCCAGATTCATAATCAAGAATATAACCACATTATTCTAAGATTTATTAAGTTAGTTTTAGACTTTTAATCTCCAGAACTAGTCACCCATAATTAACAAAATGAATCATGTTGACAAATAACTGAATTTCTACACCATATTTGAGATTCCTCACAAACATACATTTTATGCACATAACATACATTGACAAAAGAAATAAGAGCATAACCCACAACAAGATCAAAAACCCCACCAAGAACTAAAGGAGCAAACTTCAAGAAAACACATAAAAATATATAAACAATAAAAACTAACCTTAGGCTTAAGATCCGACCCGGAAGATGACCCGAAGTTAAACTTCCAATCTTTGAAGTATGGAAACGAAGGCATACGACTCTGGCCAAGAATATCTTCACAGCCAGAAGAGGATGAATCCGATAAACGTACGGGTTTTGACCCACCCGTGGCGTGAAACTCAATGGGATCATCATCGGGTGCCCATCGGGTACTTGGGTCGGGTAACCCGCCACGCCATTGGAGAACAAAAGCAAAAGCAGCGAGTGATACAGAAAGAACTGTCAGTAAAAACAGCAAACGAGAAACAAAACCAGAAGTATAATAAAGACCCGCCATTGAGAATTCAAAGAAAATGGAGAACTGTAATATTTATATATGATGTTATAAAGAAAAAAATAAACTGTTTGATTGTATACGTTTTGTGTGTGTGTATATAGAGATGTTTTCATGCAGAGAACTGGGACTGAGAGAGAGAGTTGAAACTGAAGAGTTTTGAGTCGTGCCGTATATGGGAACTTTGTATTAGGAGTCGTTTTTGCCGTTGATGGTGTTGTCATTAGCTTTGATAACTCCGAATGTAATTTCATTGAGCTAATCGATAAGGATTACTATAATATTTGGATTATGGTAGGCTTCATAAGATGAAAAAGTAAATCTATTATAAATAACCGAGAATTTTAATTAGTTGTCACCTTGTTGGCGAAGAGTTCATTTTGTACTTTGGGCGAGCGAAGATCATTATGTATTTATATTAAGAAATTTATTACTATTAAATATGTATAATTAGGGGTATACATAAGTCGGGTTGGTTCAAAATTTTCAATTACCAAACCAATAGTATCAGGTTTTTAAATCTATAACCCAAACCAAACCAACATAGTTGGGTTTTTCAATCTCCATTTATTTTGGGTTTTTCAGATTTTCGGGTTTTTTCCCGTAAAATCTTTATAGAACAAAATATGTAATTTGTGCTCTAAATATTTATTTAGTCCAGTAAGATAAAATTATATAATGCATTTTTCAAGAAAATAACATATTAATCGGAGTAAGTCATAGCATTATACTAAAATATTCAATAATAAAGATAATAAAATTACATAAAGCAAATATTGGTAATTAATAAGTCACTAATACCTAAAGTGAAGAACCCAACCACCAGCCTATCTCTTGCTGCACAGTGCTATACAAGATAATATCAAAAATCCTAACAGTAAGACTACAGGAAGTTATGACTGATCTTATAGATAATTGCCAAACAGCTTTTGTACCTGGTAGATTGATTACTGACAAGATTATTATGAGTCATGAATTGGTCAAAGGGTATGGGAGGAAGAATATATCACCAAGATGTATGCTTAAAATTGATATGCAGAAAGCATATGACTCTGTGGAATGGGTATACATTGAGCAAGTGATGAAGCTATTAGGGTTCCCTGAGAAATTTATAAAATGAATAATGGTGTGCATTAGTACAGTGGTCTATTCAGTTATAATCAATGAGCAACTATCAAAGCGTTTTGAGGCAAGAAAGGGGCTTAGGCAATGAGATCCTCTTTCACCATTACTATTTCTGATGGCAATGAAATATCTAAATAGGCTGCTGAAGCCATTGAAGGAGAACAAAGAATTCAAATTCCATTCAAAGTGTGCTAAAGTCAGTCTAGTGCACTTAGGATTTGCTGATGATCTGTTATTTTTTTTAAAGAGGGGATGATGATAGGCTATAATTACGTATTTTAGTCGCTTATTACACTCATATTTACTGCACTTTAAATGAGTTTGAGCTTTAATCGCTAGTGTCTTGCACTAATTATGTGTTTTATGCATTGTAGGAGTGATTCCGAGCTATGTAGATGTTATAGAATGAATTCAAGTGATTTGGAGCTTTGAAATCTGATTAAAAGCTCAAATAATTAAGCTGGGATCGTGTTCGGGGATCAACGGATGATAGTAAGAACAAACGAAGAATCGAGTAGGCATATTGCGTACCGTCTAGTAAAATACACATAACGTTTTCCTCAGAAATCTATTTGGGCTTCACAATATATGCTTGGAAAGCTAACTCAAAGAGCTACAGCTTTTATGTTTTACGTTTTTCCAAATTCCAAACGGAATAGGGTGAAAAGTGCACGTCAAGAAAGCGGACGTGCTCAAGCCGCGCTTGTCAGGCAGAATCAAAGTTGATATACGCGGTCTGAGTGCGGTCCAAGCGCGGCTACGCACGTCCTGTCCGGAAAATATGTCCTTTTTCGCGTAGGAGAAGGTGTAATTGTTTGGGCCCAACTCTACTTGATATATATACATGGAAAAACGGTAGTTTGGGGAGGTTGGACAGATTTGAGACACAGATTCGACCTAAGGAGGCAAAGACACAATAGGAGCAAGGCGGGGAATTCTTCTACGAGTTTTTCCTTCCTTTTCCTATTTTTCATTGTTGGTTATGAGTTTTAGTATTGTAGTTTTACATACTGTTATGAATAGCTAATTTGTTATCTAGGGTTTTGATGGAATCTTTTGTAGGATAAATTCTTGTTATGTTTTTATATAATTGAGTCGTAGTATTTTCTCTATTTGTTCAACTATATTATTCTTGTGGTTGATTGAAGGACCCTCAATTAGCTGTGCCTATTTAGTATGTATTATTCGGGAGAGAGTGAATATTTAGGTAGTTGTTGAACAACATCACTCCCGACGTATGTGAGAAATCAATAACCAAGGGTTTAAAGGTGGGATTAGGGATAACGAAACCTTGGGTGTGATCTAAGTGAGCTGTAATTAAAGCCAGCTAGCGTAACTTGGAAGAGTATGTCTAGTAAATTATCGTAATTACTCAGGAGAGACTTACAACACTCAGAGCGCTCATGATCGGTAGAGAATACTTAGGCGAAATTATAGAAGACATAGTGGGAAGGATTCCGACAATTGGGAAAATCATAACTCTAGACCTCCTTAATCTTTTCTCCAACCTTTAGTATCTTAAGTGTTAATTTATTATTTTAATTTGTTAGTTAGTTAGTTAAACACAAGAATCTTAATATCTATAAGTTAGGAATTGTTCAAACTTGTATTCTTGGTGATAGTGAACAACAGTAACTAAGCCTTAGTTTTCTATGGGATTTGACTCCGGACTTGTAAACCGGATTATATTTGCAACGAATGCTTAGTCCTTTTTATAAGACATAGTTGGGCGTGATCAAATTTTAGCTTCGTTGTCGGGGAACTAACGGTGTAGTTGTAGCTGTATATATTGCTAGGTTGCGAGTTTGAACTTTTATTTTTTTTTTGTTTTTTTTTTGAATTTTTTTAATTTTATTATAACCGTTGATTTGAGAAATATGACATCTTGAAATTATGGGAATTTAGGTGTAGATAATTCTACTATTGATCCTCATAAATATTGTAAAGGAAACCACTCGTATCAAAATTATCAAAATATTTCTGAGAGCGAGTTATGTGCACCAACTCAATCTTATTTGTGGAATGTGTGTGATGTGCGTGGTGGTAAAAATGGTCACCTTCATAGTTGTGCTTATATTTTTTATTTTCCCCCAACCCCTTACTATGATAGTTCTACCTTTTCTTGTGAAGTTAATAGGAACAAAGAACCTGGGAATGCGGACCTGAAGGAGATCAAGGATATGTTAAAGTGCCTCCTGGAACAAAATAATGAGAAACAACTGCACCTAGAGAGGCAAGAGGCAACTTTCGCAACTTGGAGGCTCAATTGAGTCAAGTGGTTGGAGCTGTTAATGCTCAACAAGCCAATATTGAGGATAGTAGCCAAGAAGAGCATAAATTTGAGGTGATAATTAAAGAGGTTAGATTAGAACATCAACAACCTAGCCAACTACAATTTGAGAATGTCGATGTTGAAGAAGTGAGACTAGAGTCAGTCAAGGACTTTGAGGATACAAATTTTGTTGACTCTAGTATCATTGATGTTGAGGATGTTGAAAGTCCTGAAGTTCATTTGTTTGAGCGCATTGGTCCTCACTCCAAATATTTTTCCACATTGGGCTTGGATGATGATATGGAAATAGAGTCATCCGAGCCGATTGAGAAGTCAAGGAATGAGGAACAAGGTGCCTACAGTCTGGAATTTTTCTCGCCAGAAAGACAAGACTACATTCCACCACCCCTGGAGCATAACCGAATACTTGAAGCCAAATTGGGGCTCAATTCATAAGTTCAAGGTGGAGGAAAAAAGTGATTCACGTCGTGCTGCAACGTTAAATCAAGCGCTTGTTGGGAGGCAACCCAACTTTACTGCTTTATTCTATTTTATTTTTGTTTTTTTTTCTAATTGTATTATTTTTGTAGTGCTGATTTTTTATTTTTTAGGAGCATGGAATGCAAAGCCATTGGAAGGATGCAACAACAAACCAGATGGTTGGAACTAAGTGTGAGGTACCCACACGAAGGACCAGGTCTGGGAAAGTCTGAGTACCCCATGAGATGCTAGTGCTTCGGCCTTTAGCCTACTACAGAGTTTCTTTTACCCTCTTGTATGTATGGGTGTGCATTGGGGACAATGCACAATTTAAGTGTAGGGTGAGTAGATTATCTGGGTGACTTCTATGCTATTTTAGTTGTGTTAGTTTAATTGAATAATTTTTTTTAAATAGAAAAGATTGGACTTTTTCCGACGATGGATCTATTAGACAATTTTTTTGAGGGATTTAAGTCTAAAGAAAAAATAAAATAAAAAGATTTTCTTTTGTTAGGTAGTGTATCAATTCCCCCTTATTTTTTTTATGTTGCGGTTCTTTTCCAAGGATTGTTTGAACCGGGTGTAGTGAGTTTTTTTAAGAGTATGAGCCATTGTGTTGTGTTTTAAATTGAAGCAGTATCTCTTGACTTTGTTATGCCTTGAGAATAGCGAGTAATTTGGTTGTGATGCTTAGGCTCAATTTTTGACTCTTGTATAAGTACCTTAAATTGTATGATTTTAAATTTACTTAACTGCTTTGACTAGATTGTCTTGATGAATCCAATCCTGAGTGAGTTATGTGCCATGTGTGTGTGAGGTTTGTGTGTTATTCTGTGCATTGCATTTGATGCCTAGAACTTGCTCCGTGAGTTTTAAAAGCGAAATAGTAGTTTTGTTCAGTCTTGGAAGTGATATAGGCATTTCTGTGTTGAGCCAGATATGTATAATTTACCCGCCTAATTGTTATGTGTCGAAGTTAACCCCTTTGAGCCTGTAATCCTATTTCTTTAGCAACCACATTACAAGCCTTACCCATTTTTTGAATTAACCATCTATTTGAACCTTCTAACCTCTCATGAGCACTCGAAGTGTTATGAACTGTGTAAAAGTCAAAGTGTGGGGGTGATTGGTTTGGCTTTTGAGTGGAACTAATGAAATAAGGAGAAAGGTGCACTGTTTTGAAAAAGTAAGAGCCACTTCAATAAATAAATAAAAAAGAGGAAAAAAAAGTTGTATTGTTGTGAAAAAAATATTCCTTGATAAGTGGTGACTCTTGATGTAATTGTGCTTGTGCTTAAAGAAGTATGGGGTAAAATACATTGATGTGAAGGCGGAGTTTGGTTTGACATAAGTATGGGGTTTGAATGTTAAAGTATTGTCACGACCCCGGTTCATCCTCCATGAACCATCGTGATGACACCTAGTCTCTACGACTAGGTTAGCCTAATTTGCGGAAGAAAAACCAAAATTTGCGGAAGTAAACAATTTAAAACAGAAATAAAGTAGTAACAATGTTTAAATGTGCCGCGCGGCTTACACCATGTTTAACTCTCAATACCAATACATAAATCCAAGACCCAAAAACCCGTGAATCACAAGCTAAGATCAATACTACATAGCTCTAACTCCTGAATGTCTAATAAGAACAGGAAAGTACAGAAGGGCTAAATACTAAAGGCAGGAATAGAAATGGACTTCTCAGTCTGTGGACGCGGCAGATGTACCTCGAAGTCTCTAGAGCAGTCGCCTCCTCAAGGATGATAGGCCTGAGTAGCGGTACCTGGATCTGCACATGAAAAACATGCGTAGAAGGGTCATGAGTACACCACAGCGGTACTCAGTAAGTGCCAAGCCTAACCTCGGTTGGGTAGTGACGAGGAAGGTCAGGGCCCTACTGAGGTTAAATAAAATATAAAGATGACAGGATAAGATAAGCAATGCAATTGAGAATCTATAGTAAGTGGCTAACCATCGTGACTGCACCTAGTTTCTATGACTAAGTAAACCTAATTTGCGGAAGAAAAACCAAAATTTGTGAAAGTAAACAATTTAAAGCAGAAATAAAGTAGTAACAATGTTTAAATGTGCCGCTCGGCCACCATGTTTAACTCTCAATACCAATACATAAATCCAAGACCCGGAAACCCACGAATCACAAGAAAGATCAATACTACATAGTTCTAACTCCGGAATGTCTAATAAGAACAGGAAAGTACAGAAGGGCTAAATACTAAAGGCAGGAATAGAAAGGGACTTCTCATTTTGCGGACGCGGAAGATGTACCTCGAAATCTCTAGAGCAGTCGCCTCCTCAAGGATGATAGGCCTGAATAGCGGTACCTGGATCTGCACATGAAAAACATGCGCAGAAGGGGCATGAGTACACCACAACGGTACTCAGTAAGTGCCAAGCCTAACCTCGGTTGGGCAGTGATAAGGAAGGTCAGGGCCCTACTGAGGTTAAATAAAATATAAAGATGACAGGATAAGATAAGTAGTGCAATTAAAAATCTACAGTAAGTATCCATAAAGGATAATTAAGAGTACAATAACGGAAATAGAGATGAAGGCAAACCATAAGGAAGTACCACTCATAACAAGGATGATAACTGGGGATCTCTTGGTATCCTCAATATATGCTAGGGATCTCTTGGTATTCCAAGGATCTCTTGGTATCCTCAATATATACTAGGGATCTCTTAGTATCCCGAGGATCTCTTGGTATCCTCAATATACGTGCTAGGGATCTCTTGGTATCACACGCCTCAGTTCAGATCATAAATACGTACAGGGGATCTCCCAGGATGCCGTCCCCTAGTCCCAAAGTTAAAACACACAGCAATAACACAAGAATACCTAATTAAGCTAAATTTCGTACCAAGTAAACAGTTAATTCTAGCCTAACGTGCTTCACGTAATGCAATTAAGGCAGTTTAAGAAAATAGGTAATTAAGTCAACTAAACATGCTTTTCTAAACTAGCAACAAGCTAAATTCACAAGTAGAATAAAATAGGAAAAAGAACTCAATTGAAATACTTAAGGAAAAACCGAATTTCAACAATTAGCTCAAGTACGCGCTCCTCACCTCACGTACAATGCATTTCAATTATCAAATATATCATATACTAAGGGGAAGGTCCCCAACACAAGGTTAGACAAGCCACTTACCTCGAACCCGCTCAAAAATCAACCCGAACCACGCTCTTGCCACGAGTACTCGACTCCAAATAGCCCAAATCTATTCAATTCAATAGCATAATGTAAATAACACTTAAAGTAACTGATTCTACAATTAAATTCTAAGTTAATATGCAAAATTATGTAAAATGACCAAAACGCCCCTCGGGCCCATGTCTCGGAATTGGGTAAAATTTATATTTTCAGAATCCTCACGCTCTCACGGGTTCATGCATACCAAAATTATCCAAATCTAAGGTCAAATTCCCAATCAAAAGTCGAATTCTAGGTCTAAGAACTTTCTTCCAATTTTTCCCCAATTTCATCTCCAATCCGAAATTAAATGATGAAACTAACTATAGATTGATGGAATATAACTAGAAAGGGTTAAAGAATCGTTACCCAATGATCTCCTCTTCAATTTTCTCTCAAAATCGCCCTCTTCCGAGCTCCAAATCGAATTTTCAACTTTTGAAACTAAACCCTCAAAATTTTATATTTCTGCCCAGCTGTTTCCGCATCTGCGGTCCCGCTTCTATGAAACTAATGTTGCATATGCGAATTTTTACTTAATGGCCAATTTCTGCATCTGCGACTCCCAATCCGCAGATGCGGTACCGCTTCTACGGAAATACCACCGCTTCTGCGGTTTCTGAAGAAGTCCCCAATTTCCGCTTCTGCGGCCACTGAGCCGCTTCTACGGTCCCGCACCTGCGGAACCCAAACCGCATGTGCGGTTATGACAGAACCAGCAACTGAAGCTGCAACTTAAATTCAAAAATCTTTCCGTCAACCATCCGAATTCATCCTGAGACCTCCTGGACCTATACCAAAGCCACCAACAAGTCACAAACAACTATCCTAACTTGTACCAATCCTTAGAACACCTAAAACAATATCGGAACCTCGAATTAACCATGGATTCAAGCCTAAGAACTCCAAAATTCTCAAAATACGCTTTCGATCAAAAAGTCTATCAAACCTCGTCCGAATGACCTGAAATTTTGCAACCACGTCAATTCAACACTACGGAGCTACTCCAACTTTCGGAATTCCATTCCGACCCTCGGATCAAAATCTCAGACCGGAAACTTCAAAAATTCAACTTTCGGCATTCCAAGCCTAAATTAGCTACGGACCTCCAAAACACAATCCGATCACGCCCCTAAGCCTGAAATCACCGAACGGAGCTAACAGAACCATCAGATTTCCATTCCAAAGCCGTCTTCATACTATTCCGACTACAGTCAACTTTCCAATACTTAAGCTCTCATTTAGGGACTAACTATCCCAAAACTCTCCGAAACGCGACACCAAACATCCCGACAAATCAAAATAGCAGAATTAAACTTGGGGAAAGTAGTTAATAGGGGATCAGGGCATTAATTCTTAAGACGACCGACCGGGTCGTCACATCCTCCTACACTTAAACATTCGTTCGTCCTCGAACGAGCATAAAGACATACCTGAAGTAGTGAAAAGATGAGGGTAACGGTTGCACATATCCTGCTTGGTCTCCCAAGTGGCCTCCTCGACCAGCTGACCCTACCACTAAACCTTCACGGATGCAATGTTCTTTGACCTCAGCTTTCTAACCTGCCTGTCCAATATTGCTACTGGCTCCTCAACATAGGTTAGATCCTTGTCCAATTGGATTGAACTGAAATCCAACACGTGTGACGGGTCACCGTGATACCTCCGGAGCATCTAAACATGAAATACCGGATGAACTCCTACCAAGCTGGGAGGTAAGTCAAGCTCATAAGCAACCTCCCCAACATGCCTCAATATCTCAAAAGGGCCAATAAATCTTGGACTCAACTTTCCTCTCTTCCCGAATCTCATAACGCCCTTCATAGGCGAGACCCGAAGCAAAACCCGCTCTCCAACCATATAGGAAACATCACGAACCTTTCGGTCCGCGTAACTCTTCTGTCTGGACTGGGCTGTGCGGAGTCTATCCTGAATCACCTTAACCTTCTCCAACACATCCTGAACTAAGTCTGTGCCCAATAATATGGCCTCACCTGCCTCAAACCAACCCACCGGTGATCTACACCGTCTCCCATATAAAGCCTCATACGGTACCATCTGAATGCTGGACTGATATCTGTTGTTATAAGCAAACTCCGCCAATGGCAAGAACTGATCCCAAGACCCTCCAAACTCAATCAGACACGCACAGAGCATATCCTCAAGAATTAGAATAGTGTGCTCGGATTGTCCGTCCTTTTGAGGGTGAAATGCTGTACTCAACTCCACCCGAGTACCCAACTCATGCTGAACGGACCTCTAGAACCGTGATGTGAATTGAGTACCTCTATCTGAAATGATGGACACTAGAATACCACAGTCGAACAATCTCCCGGATATAAATCTCCACCAACCGCTCCAAGGATTAAGCAGTACACACATGAATAAAGTGATAGGACTTGGTCAGCCGATCCACAATCACCTAAATAGCATCGAACTTTCTCAAAGTCCGTGGGAGGGATCCCAACTACAAAGTCCATGGTGATCCGCTCCCACTTCCACTCCGGAATCTCTATCTGCTGAAGTAACCCACCCGGTCTCTGGTGCTCATACTTCACCTGCTGACAGTTAAGGCACCGAGCTACGAATCCAACTATATCTTTCTTTATCCACCTCCACCAATAGTGCTGTCTCAAATCCTGATGCATTTTCGCGGCACCCGGATGAATGGAATATCGCGAGCTATGGGCTTCCTTTAGAATCAACTCCTGAAGCCCATCAACATTGGGTACACAAATCCGACCCTAAATCCTCAATACCCCATCAACACCAATAGTCACATCTCTGGCATCACCATGCTGAACCTTGTCCTTGAGGACAAGCAAATGAGGATCATCATACTGCCGCTCCCTGATAGGATCAAATAAGGAAGACCGAGAAACCACGCAAGCTAGAACCTAACCGGGCTCCGAAAGATCCAATCTCACAAATTGGCTGGCTAAGGCCTGAATATCCTTTGCCATAGGCCTCTCCGATGCTGGTAAATAAGCCAACTCCCCAAACTCTCCGCCCGGCGACTCAAAGCATCAGCTACCATATTGGCCTTGCCCGGGTGATACAAAATAGTGATGTCATAGTCCTTCAACAACTCTAACCACCTCCTCTGGTGTAAATTTAGATCCTTTTGCTTGAACAGGTGCTGCAAGCTCCGATGGTCAGTATAAATCTCACAAGGCACACCGTATAAGTAATGGCGCCAAATCTTCAAGGCGTGAACAATGGCAGCTAACTCAAGGTCGTGAACAGAGTAGTTCTTCTCATGTATCTTCAATTGTCTAGACGTGTAGGCAATCACCCTACCGTCCTGCATCAACACCGCTCCGAGGCCAACCCTCGAGGCATCACAATAGACCATATAAGACCCCGAACCTGTAGGAAATATCAAAATTGGGGATGTGGTCAAAGCTCTCTTGAGCTTCTGAAAACTTGTCTCACACTCCTCCGTCCATTGGAACGGAGCACCCTTCTGGGTCAACCTGGTCATAGGGACTGCAATCGATGAAAACCTCTCCATAAAACGACGGTAGTAGCCCGCCAAGCCAAGGAAACTGCGGATCTCGGTAGCTGAGGATGGTCTGGGCCAACTCTGCACGTTCTCTATCTTCTTTGGATCCACCTAAATGCCCTCACTTGATACCACGTGGCCTAAGAATGCCACTGAATCCAACCAAAACTCACATTTCGATAACTTAACATATAACTTCTTCTCTCTCAAAGTCTGAAGCACAGTCCTCAGGTGCTACTCATGATCTTCCCGACTCCGGTAATACACTAGAATATCATCAATAAAGACAATGACGAACGAGTCAAGATACGACCAGAACACACTGTGCATCAAATGCATAAAGGCTACTGGGGCATTGGTCAGCCTAAATGATATAACAAGGAACTCGTAATGACCATATCGAGTCTTAAAAGCAGTCTTCGGGATATCTGGCTCCCGAATCTTCAACTGATGGTAACCTGAGCGCAAATCAATCTTAGAAAACACTTGTGCGCCCTAAAGCTGGTCAAATAGATCATCAGTACGAGGCAAGTGATAATGATTCTTAAATGTCACTTTGTTCAACTGGCGATAATCAATACACATACGCATAGAACCATCCTTTTTTTCACAAACAATACAGGAGAACCCCAAGGTGATACACTGGGCTGAATAAAACCCTCATCAAGCAATTTCTGTAATTGATCCTTCAACTCCTTCAACTCAGGAGGAGCCATACGATACAGAGGAATAGAAATAGGCTGAGTACTCGGCAATAGATCGATGCCAAAATCAATATCTCTATCAGGCGGTATGCTTGGAAGAGCAGCTGGAAACACATCGGGAAAATCCCGTACTACTGGGACTGAATAAACTGAAGGGGTATCAATACTAACATCTCTCACATAAGCTTAGTACGCATCACACCCCTTCTCAATCATACACTAAGCTTTATGCAAAGAAAAGACTCTACTGGGAGTATGATCTAAAGTACCCCTCCACTCAACACGCGGTACACCTGGCATAGCCAACGTCACGGTTTTGACGTGACAATCAAGAATAGCATAATGGGGTGACAACCAGTCCATGCCCAAGATAATATCAAAATCTACCATGCTGAGCAACAATAAATCGGCTCTGGTCTCAAAACCACTAAGAGCAACCAAACACGACCGGTAAATGCGGTCTACAACAAGAGAATCTCCTACATGAGTAGAAACATAAATAGGGAAACTCAAAGAATCCCGAGATACACCCAAATGCGGAGCAAAATAAGAAGATACATAGAGTAAGTAGAGTCTGGATCGAATAAAACTGATGCATCTCTATGGCAAACCAATATAATACCTGTGATGATAGAACCGGAGGCAATAGCCTCGGTATGGGCAGGAAGGGCATAGTATCTGGCATGACCTCCCCCTTTAGAGAGACCTCTACCCCCCCCGACCTCCACCTCTAGCTGGCTGAGCAGGTGGGGTAGCAACTGGAGCTGTAATCATAGCATGTGAACTCTGCGGGGCATGCTGTGGCTGAGAAGTCTGTGGAGGTGCACTCCTCCCAAGTCTAGGGCAATCCATTACCACGTGGCGTGTGACACCACACTCAAAACAAGCTCTAGGAGGACGTGACAGCTGTGACTTACTTGGACCAAGTTTGGTGGACTGACATCGGAAAGCACACCGCGCAGGAGGCACGCTAGAAACCGGAGGTGCATAATAAGGCTCCTGAGGCCTAGGAGGAGCTGGAGCACTACTGGCTGCTGGAAGAGCTGAATGAACAGGACGACTCATATAAGCCCTACCATGACGACCTGCAGCTGGGGTACGGGCACCAGAATAATGGCCTGACTCTCGAGTCCTCTTGGCCTCCATCTCCTCTCTCTCCCTAGCATGCATACCCTCAATCCTCCTGGCAATGCTCACCACCTGCTGATAAGAAATATCCATCTCCAATTAACGAGCCATGCTAGACTTGATGTTGGGAATAAGGCCCTCAATAAATCGGCGAACTCTCTCGCGAACAGTAGAAAATAAGGCTGGTGCATGCCTAGCCAAACTAGTGTAACGGACATCATACTCTGAGAAAGTCATATCACCCTGGCGCAAATGCTCAAACTCTGCACGCCATGCGTCCCTGAGGCTCTGAGGAACATACTCCCTTAGGAACAGATCTGAAAATTGAGTCCAAGTCAGTGAAGCAACCTCATCCGGACTGTCTAACTCATAGGTGCGCCACCACTCATAGGCGGCTCCTCGAAGCTGGAAGGTAGTGAAGGAAACCCTGCTCGATCCTGATATACCCATGGTACGGAGAATGCGGTAGCTCTCATCTAGAAATTCCAGAGCATCCTCTGATGCTAGACCGCTGAATACATGAGGCTTGTACTTCTTGAACCTCTCAAGCCTCAGCTCCTCCTCCTCGGAAATTGCTGCCCTGTCCTCGGGCTGAACTGGCACTGCAGGCAGTCTAGGAATAATCTCAGGGACCTGCTCAACATGAAATCACTTCTCAGGAGTGCGTGTGGTGGGAGTCTGTGCTCCTGTCCCGGCCTGAGATGTGGCTGCAGCAAGGGGAAGTAATCCTGCCCGAGCCAAGGTGGTGTATATGCTCATGAACTGCGCCAAAGTATCCTGAAGGGCTGGAGTTGTAGTAGCAGTAGGCGTATTAGGTGCTTGGACTCCGGCTGGAACTGCAGGTGGTACCTCGGTGGCAGCTCGCGCAGGTGCTCAGGCTGTACCATGTGCACATCCTCGGCATCTACCCCGGCTCCGGTCTCTAACGGATACAGTAGGGGGCGCAAGTGCTTGATCATCTCGGGTAGCACGTGTCCTCACCATCTGTGAGAGAAAAAAAGACAGAAGTTTAGAATTGTGATGTCAAAATATCGCACGACAAGGAATCAAATGAAGTGGAAATTTTCCTAACAGTTACATAGCCTCTCGTAGATTAGTACAGACGTCTCCGTACCGATCAGCGAGACTCTAAAAAACCCTCTTGTGATCCGTGACTCCTATGAACCTAGAGCCCTAACACCAACTTGTCACGACCCCGGTTCGCCCTCCTTGAACCATCGTGATGGCACCTAGTCTCTACGACTAGGTAAGCCTAATTTGCGGAAACAAAACCAAAATTTGCAGAAGTAAACAATTTAAAACTGAAATAAAGTAGTAATAGTGTTTAAATGTGCCGCTCGACTTACACCATGTTTAACTCTCAATACCAATACATAAATCCAAGACCCGAAAACTCACGAATCACAAGCTAAGGTCAATACTACATAGCTCTAACTTTGGAATGTCTAATAAGAATAGGAAATTATAGAAGGGCTAAATACTAAAGGCAGGAATAGAAAGGGACTTCTCGGTTTACGGATGTGGCAGATGTACCTCGAAGTCTCTAGAGCAGTTGCCTCCTCAAGGATGATAGGCCTGAATAGCAGTACCTGGATCTGCACATGAAAAACATGCGTAGAAGGGGCATGAGTACACCACAGCGGTACTTAGTAAGTGCCAAGCCTAACCTCGGTTTCATAGTGACGAGGAAGGTCAGGGCCCTACTGAGGTTAAATAAACTATAAAGATGACAGGATAAGATAAGCAGTGCAATTGAGAATCTACAATAAGAATCTATACAGGATAATAAGAGTATAATTACGGAAACAGAGATGAAGGCAAACCACAAGGAAGTACCACACATAACAAGGATGATAACCGGGGATCTCTTGGTATCCTGAGGATCTCTTGGTATCCTCAATATATGCTAAGCATATCTTGGTATCCCGAGGATCTCTTGGTATCCTCAATATATGCTAGGGATCTCTCGGTATCCCGATGATCTCTTGGTATCCTTAGTATATGCTAGGGATCTCTTCGTATCCCGACGATCTCTTGGCATCCTCAATATACGTGCCAGGGATCGCTTGGTATCCCGCACCTTAGTTCAGATCAAAAATACGTATAGGGGATCTCCCGGGATGCCGTTCTGTAGTCCCAAAGTAAAAACATACAGCAGCAACACAAGAATACCCAATTAAGCTAAATTTCGTACCAAGTAAACAGTTAATTCTAGCCTAACATGCTTCACGTAATGCAATTAAGGCAGTTTAAGCAAATAGGCAATTAAGTCAACTAAACATGCTTTTCTAAACTAGCAACATGTTAAATTCACAAGTAGAATAAAACAGGAAAATGAACTCAATTGAAATACTTAAGGGAAAATCGTTTTTCAACAATTAGCTCAAGTACGCGCTCGTCACCTCATGTACAAGGCATTTCAATTATCAAATATATCATATCCTAAGGGGAAGGTCCTCCACACAAGGTTAGACAAGCCACTTACCTCAAACCCGCTAAAAAATCAACCCGAAACTACGCTCTTGCCATGAGTACTTGACTACAAATGGCCCAAATATATTCAATTCAATTACATAATGTAAATAACACTTCAAGTAATTGATTCTACAATTAAATTCTAAGCTAATACGCAAAATTATATAAAATGACCAAAACGCCCCTCGGGACCACGTCTCGGAATCGAGTAAAATTTATATTTTCAGAATCCTAACACTCTCACGGGTTCATGCATACCAAAATTATCCAAATCTAAGATTAAATTCCCAATCAAAAGTCGAATTCTAGGTCTAAAAACTTTTTCCAATTTTCCCCAATTTTCGTCTCCAATCCGAAATTAAATGATGAAACTAACTATATATTGATGGAATATAACTAGAAAGGGTTAAAGAATAGTTACCCAATGATATCCTCTTCAATTTCCTCTCAAAATCACACTCTCCCGAGCTCCAAATCGAATTTCCAATTTTTGAAACTAAACCCTCGAAATTTTATATTTCTGCCCAGCTGTTTCCGCATCTGTGGTCAAGAGCTGCGGTCCCGCTTCTGCAGAACTAATGTCGCATCTACGACTTTTCACTTAATGGCCAATTTTCGCATCTGCGACTCCCAATCCGCAGATGTAGTACCGCTTCTGCGGAAATACCACTGCTTCTGCGGTTCCTGAAGAAGTCCCCAATTTCTGCTTCTCTGTCCACTGAGCCGCTTCTGCGGTGCCGCACCTGCGAAACCCAAAGCGCAGGTGCGGTTATGACAGAACCAGCAGCTGAAGCTGCAACTTAAATTCAAAAATCTTTCCGTCAACCATCCGAATTCATCCCGAGACCTCCGGGACCTCTACCAAAGGCACCAACAAGTCACAAACAACTATCCAAACTTGTACCAATCCTTAGAATACCTAAAACAACATCGGAACCTCAAATTAACCATGGATTCAAGCCTAAGAACTCCAAAATTCTCAAAATATGCTTTCGACCAAAAAGTCTATCAAATCTCGTCCGAATGACCTGAAATTTTGCACACATGTCACATTCAAAACTACAGAGCTACTCCAACTTCCGGAATTCCATTCCGACCCTCGTATAAAAATCTCACTATCGGACCGGAAACTTTAACAATTCAACTTTCGGCATTCCAAGCCTAAATTAGCTACGAACCTCCAAAACACAATCCGATCACGCCCCTAAGCTCGAAATCACCCAATGGATTTAGCAGAACCATCAGATTTCCCTTCCAAGGCCGTCTTCACACTATTCCGACTACAGTCAACTTTCCAACACTTAAGCTCTCATTTAGGGACTAAGTGTCCCAAATCTCTCCAAAACTCGACACCGAACATCCCGACAAATCAAAATAGCAGAATTAAACTTAGGAAAAGCAGTTAATACGGGATTGGGGCATTAATTCTTAAGACGACCGGCCGGGTCGTCACAAGTATATGTATTAAAGTGCTTAGGGAGGTGTAGTCACTCTTATATCTAAATGTATCCTACCCGTCCCGCAGCCTACATTACAACCAAATAAAGTCCTACTTGATCCTAGGCTGAATATGGTCGATTAGTAGAGTAGTACACTACGGGCAAGCCTATTGTGCATCTTTTGTGGAATATGAATGTTATTTCTGAGAATGAGTGAATTCTTTCCATCTTGAGTTCCTAAGTGTTTTTAAATTTTATTGTGTGGAACTACTTTCTTTTGTTATGTGAGGGCACTTGATTCATGAAGGAAAGGTAATGTTAATGACCTCTATATTAGAGTAAGTGGGTGAGTTGTGAATAATGTGTGGTACTTGTGAGTCAAATCTTGAGGTAAAGATGTTATGCTTTTGTGCTTAGTCTATTTTAAATATTCTTGGTGTGATGAGTTAGGAGAATTGGTTAAAAAAAGGGTCATGTCTATATAAAGTGTAGTTTGATTACTCGAGGATGAGCAATGGTTTAAGTGTGGGGTGTTGATGATAAGCTATAATTACGTATTTTAGTTGCTTATTACACTCATATTTTCTGCACTTTAATTGAGTTTGAGCTTAATCGCTAGTGTCTTGCACTAACTGTGTGTTTTATGCCTTGTAGGAGTAATTCCGAGCTATGTAGATATTATAAAATGAATTCAAGTGATTTGGAGATTTGAAGTCTGAATAAAAGCTCAAGGAATTAAGTCAGGATCGTGTTCGGGGGTCAACGGATGATAGTTAGAACAAACGAAGAATCAAGTAGACATATTGCGCACTATTTATTAAAATGCACATAACCTTTTGTTCAGAACTCTTTTTGGGCACAGAATATAGTTGGAACGCTAACTCAAAGAGATACAACTTTCATGTTTTATGTTTTTCCAAATTCCACATGGAACAGGGTGAACAGTGCACGTCAAGAACGAGGCCGCACTCGTCACGCAGAATGAAAGTGGATATGCGCGGTCCGAGCGCGGTCCAAGAGCGGCCGCGCATGTACTATTCGGAAAATGTGTCCTTTTTCGCGTAAGAGAATGTGTAATTGTTTGGGCCCAACCCTACTTGGTATATATACATGGAAAAATGGTAGTTTGAGGAGGTTGGACAAATCTAAGACACAGATTCGACCTAAGGAAGCAGAGACACAATAGGAGCAAGGCAGGGAATTCTTCTACGAGTTTTTCCTTCCTCTTCCTATTTTTCATTGTTGGTTATGACTTTTAGTATTGTAGTTTTACATACTATTATGAATAGCTAATTTGTTATCTAGGGTTTTGATGGAACCTTTTGTAAGATAAATTCTTGTTATGTTTTTATATAATTGAGCCGTAGTATTTTCTCTATTTTATTCTTGTGGTTGATTGAAGGGCTCTCAATTAGCTGTGCCTATTTAGTATGTATTACTCGGGATAGAGTGCATATTTAGGTAGTTGTTGAACAACATCACTCCCGACGTATGTGAGGAATCAATAACCAAGGGTTTAAAGGTGGGATTAGGGATAATGAAACCTTGGGTTCTATCTAAGTGAGCTGTAATAAAAGCCAGCTAGCATAACTGTCACGACCCTAAATTCAGACCCGGTCGTGATGACACCTCTCATGAAGACAAGGCCAGCCGACACTTTCCCTTTTCCAATTATTAATAATTAACCATTTAGAAACAGTCTAAACATGAATAAATATCCCAAAGTTTAAACAAATGATAGTATAATATGCGGAATACAGCCCAAACACAGCCCGATACCGGGGTGTCACTAGTCATGAGCATCTATAAAACCTATTACAAGTATGAAAAGTCTACAAACTATTACAAATGTCTAATAAGAGATAGAAATGATAAAGAGGGAGAAACACGGGACTGCGGACGTCAATCAGCTACCTCGTGGACTCCGATATCTGCCGGGAGCTCTCAACTCGCACTGGCAGGGTCCGCAACGCCTGAATCTGTACACGTGGTGCAGGGAGTAAAGTGAGTACTCCAACTCAGTGATAACAAATGTAAATAAAGACTGAAAGCAAGAAACCACATAAAACACAAAACATTCTATAATGAAGCAGCAAAACCAATTAAATATCAGTGAATCAGTGAGAGATAGGCAAAAATCCTTTATATCACATGTAATTTCATGAAAATCCTTTTTCAACAATTAAGCAGGTAATGGACAGTTAATTAAGAAAATAAACACTTAAAGGTTCGCCCCTCGGGTACAGTATCCACAATTCCACCCCTCGCGCAACATCTCAGTACAATACCAGCCCCTCGGGCTCAATCTCACATCACAATGGGTACCCGCGCTCACTGGGGGTGTACAGACTCCTAGAGGGGCCCCTTACGGCCCAAGCGTAATATCAAGCCACCTCATGGCATCATCACTAGGCCCTCGGCCTCATATCAATCAAGCCACCTCGTGGCGTACATATCTCAGGCCCGCGGCCTCATAATCAGTATCAAATGTTTCCTCACAACATAGGCCATCGGCCTTACTCAGTCAAAATCCTCACAAGCCACTCGGGCAATAGTAAAACATGATTCTCAGCCCAAAAATATCATTTAAAAGATTATGTAAATGTTAAAACAGAGTAAACATGACTGAGTATGAAAAATAGTGAAATATAACATGACTGAGTTCAAGTATAAACTCAGTCATAACAGTGAGGAAATACCAGTAAAAATCTCCAAAAGGTTCAAATAGTTGGAACAAGGCCCAAATATGGCATTCAGCCAAATCATGATGATAACAAATAGATTTCAGTCAAATACGCGGTAAATGACTGGGACGGACTAAGTCACAATCCCCAATAGTGCACGACCCTACGCTTGTCATCAAGCGTGTGCGTCACCTCAATATAGCACCACGATGTGCAAGTCTGGGGTTACATACCCTTAGAACATTATTTACAATCATTACTCACCTCGAACCGGTCAAATCTATAGCTCGCGACGCCTTTGCCCCTCGAATCGTCCTCCACTTGCGTCGAATCTCTCCAAAATCATAACGAGGATGTCAAAATATGCTAAGGGAACAAAACCCAAGTCAAAATAATCAAAATACAACACAAATCCCGAAATTACCAAAATCCGACCCCCGGGCCCACATCTCGGAATTCGATAATTTTTACATCAATAGGTTCCTTATCTCCCCACCCGACCTCATATGGTCCTTCAAATCCTCAATCAAAGGTCTAAATTTCCAAGCCCTAGTTCTTCAATTTTTGGCTTAATTTCCATGATTATTTAGGTGGAATTCACATTAGAATCGAGTTTTAAGTCCAAGAATATTACCTCCAAGTGATTCCCCTTGAATCCCTCTTCAATCCCCTTCAAAAAGCTCCAAAAACGACCAATAATGGAAGAAATAAACCCTATATTCGCGGACAAGATGACCTTTTAAACCTTCTGCCCAGGTCTTAATTTCCTTCTTCGCGAATGCGGTCAACGCCTCGCATTCGCGAAGCACAAAAATTCTGTTGACCAAAACTCTTCTTCGCGAACGCGACCTCAACATCCCGAACGTGATGTCTCTGCTTCACCAACCTATGCGAACACGACCAAGCCTCTTGCGAACGCGATGCTTACCATTCCAGCCCTTCGCGAACGCGAGACTCCCCTTCTTGAAAACGAAAGCCAAACCTGATGCCTCCCTTCCTGACCCTTCCCGAACTCGAGGGTCCACTTGCGAACGCGAAGACTAAAATGCCTGCAACAGCTGAAACCAAAATCTGCAATTTTCTTAACTTAAAAATGATCCGTTCAACCCCTGGAAACTCACCCGAGGCCCGCGAGACCTCAACCAAAGGCATCAACATATCCTAAAACCTTATTCAAACTTGTACAAATCTTCAAAACACCTCAAAAAACATCAAATCACCCAAAACACATCAGAGTCAAGCCTAAGTTTCCAAAATCTTCTAAATTATGCTTTTGATAAAAAACCCAACCAAACCACGTCCGAATGACCTAAAATTTTGCACACACATCCCAAATGATAGAAAGGAACTACTGCAACTCTCAGAATTTCATTCCGACCCCTATATCAAAATCTCGCCTACCAACGGGAAATTGCCAAAATATCAACTTCGCCAATTCAATCCTAAATCTACTCCGATCCTCCAAAACTCATTCCGATCACGCTCCTAAGTCCCAAATCACCTCCCGAAGCTATTTGTACCATCAGAACTCACATTCGGGCCCTTTAACACATAAATCAACATTCGGTTGACTTTTCCAACTTAAGCTTCCTCAAAAGAGACTAAGTGTCTCAAACCTTACCAAAATCATTCCGGATTCTATCTGACCAACCCGATACCACATAACACGGATAAACAAAGCATAAAGAAGCAGAAATGGGGAAAATCAGGCGATAACTCATGAGACAACTGGCTGGGTCGTCACATCCTCCCCTACTTAAGGAAACGTTCGTCCTCGAACGAGTCAAGAAACATACCTGAAGCCTCTAATAGGTGAGGATATCTGCTCCGCATCTCCCGCTCGGTCTCCCAGGTAGCCTCCTCCATGGGCCGACCTCTCCACTACACTTTCACTGAAGCTATATCCTTTGACCTCAACTTTCGAACCTAACGACCCAAAATAGCTACTAGCTCCACATCATAAGTCAAATCATCATTCAACTGAACCGTGCTGAAATCCAAAACATGAGACGGATCCCAATATACTTCCGGAGCATAGAAACATGAAATACCGGATGCACACTCGACAAGCTGGGTGGCAAAGAAAGCTTATAAGCCACCTCCCCAATCTTCTAAAGCACCTCAAAAAGCCCAATGAACCGAGGACTCAATTTGCCTTTCTTCCCAAATCTCATAACACCCTTCATGGGTGAAACCTTCAACAGAACCTTCTCGCCAACCATGTAGGATACATCTCGAACCTTCCTGTCAGCATAACTCTTTTGACTCGACTGCGCTGTACGAAGCCTTTCCTAAATCACATTCACCTTCTCTAAGGAATCCTAAACCAAGTCTCTCCCTAATAGCCTATCCTCACCGGGCTTGAACCAACCAATTAGATATCTATACCGCGTCCCATACAAAGCCTCATATGGAGCCATATGAATACTCAACTAGTAGCTGTTGTTATAAGTAAACTCTGCAAGCGGTAGAAACTGATCCCATGACCCTCCGAAATCAATGACACAAGCACACAATATGTCCTCCAATATCTAAATAGTGCGCTTGGACTATCCGTCCGTCTTAGGGTGAAAAGCTATGCTCAACTCAACCTGAGTACCCAACTCTCGTTGCACAGACCTCCAAAATTGCGATGTAAACTGAGGGCCCTATCTGAAATGATGGAAAAGGGGACACCATGCAAACGAACAATCTCCCAGATATAGATCCCTGCCAACCGCTCTGAAGAATAGGTAGTACACACCGGAATGAAGTGCGCGGACTTGGTCAGCCGATCCACAATCACCCAAATAGCATCGAACTTCCTCAAAGTCCATGGAAGTCCAACTACAAAGTCCATAGTGATCCTCTCCCACTTCCACTCTGGAATATCTATCCGCTGAAGCAAGCCACCCAGTCTCTGATGCTCATATTTCAGCTGCTGACAATTGAGACACCGAGCTACAAATCCCACAATGTCTTTCTTCATTCTTCTCCACCAATAATGCTATCTCAGATCCTGATATATCTTCACAGCACCCGGATGAATGGAGTACCATGAGCTATGGGCCTCCTCCAGAATAAACTCCCGAAGCCCATCCACATTGGGCATACAAAGCCGACCCTGCATCCTCAACACCCCATCATCACCAATGGTCACATCTCTGGCATCATCGTGCTGAACTCTGTCGTTAAGGACAAGCAAATGCGGATCATCATATTGGCGCTCTCTGATGTGATCATATAAAGAAGACCGAGAAACCATACAAGCCAATACTCGACTGGGCTCCAAAATATCTAACCTCACGAACCGATTGGCCAAGGCCTAAACATCAACTACAAGATGTCTCTCCCTAACTGGAATATATACCAAACTCCCCATACTAACTACCTTTCGGCTCAAAGCATCGGCCACCATATTGGCCTTTCCCGGATGTTACAATATAGTGATATCGTAATCCTTAAGCAACTCCAACCATCTCTGCTGCCTCAAATTAAGATCCTTCTATTTGAACAAGTGTTGGAGGCTACGATGATCAGTAAACACCTCACAGGACACACCATACAAGTAATATCTCCAAATCTTCAATGCGTGAACTATGACAACCAACTCTAAATCATGAACGGTGTAGTTATTCTCATGGGGCTTCAACTGACGAGCAACATAAGCAATAACTCTACCCTCCTACATCAATACACAACCAATACCAACTCTCAAAGCATCACAATACACGGTATACGAACCTGAAGCTGATGACAAAACTAACACTGGAGCTGTGGTCAAAGCTGTCTTGAGCTTTTGAAAGCTCTCGTTACACTCGTCCGACCATACAAATGAAGCACCATTCTGAGTCAACTTGGTCAAGGGCGATGCGATAGATGAGAATCCCTGAACAAAACGGCGATAATAACCCACCATACCAAGAAAGCTACGATTCTCTATGGCTGAGGACGGTCTGGGGCAACTCTGATCCGCCTCTATCTTCTTCGGATCAACCTGAATACTTTTTCTAGACACCACGTGACCCAAGAAAGCCACTGAACTAAGCCAAAACGCACACTTGGAGAATTTTGCATAAAGCTTCTCCTTTCTCAATCTCTGCAACACAACTCTCAAATGTTCCGCGTGCTCCTCCTGACTACGCGAATATACCAGAATATCATCAATGAAGACTATGACAAACGAGTCAAGATAAGGCCGGAAGACACTATTTATCAAATGCATAAACGCTGCTGGGGCATTGGTCAGCCCAAAAGACATCACCAAAAACTCATAATGACCATATCAGGTCCTGAAAGCTGTCTTAAGAATATCCGAGTCCCTGATCTTCAATTGGTGATAACCTGAACGGAGATCAATCTTGGAGAACACTCTCGCTCTCTGAAGCTGGTTGAATAAATCATCAATACGAGACAAAGGATACTTGTTCTTAACTGTTACTTTGTTCAATTGCCTATAATCAATGCACATCCTCAGAGTGCCATCCTTCTTCTTCACAAATAGAACCGGTGCACCCCAGGGTGACACACTAGGCTGAATGAACCCCTTATCAAGGAGTTCCTAAAGCCGCTCCTTTAATTCCTTCAACTTCGCTAGTGCCATACGATACGACAGAATAGAAATGGGCTGAGTGTCCGACACCAGGTCAATACCAAAATTAATATCTTTGTCCGGTGGCATGCCCGATAAGTCTACTGGAAATACATAGGGAATATTCCTCACAACTGGAATAGAATCAATACTGGAGTTTCAGCACCGACATCCCTCACAAAGGCTAGATATGAAAGACAACCCTTCCCAACCATACGCTAGCCTTTCAAGAATGAGATCACTCTACTGGGAATATAATCAGTCATACCTAGCCACTCGATCTGTGGCACACCCGGTATAGCCAATGTGACTGTCTTAGCATGACAGTCCAGAATAGCACGATACATAGATAGCCAATCCATGCCCAAAATGACATCGAATCCACCATACAAAATAATAAAAGATCCACACGGGTCTCCAGACCCCAATAGTCACCACACATGACCGGTACACACAGTCTACAACAATAGTATCGCCCACTGGGGTAGATATATGAACATGTGAAGCAAGAAACTCACGGGACGTACCCAAATAACGAGCAAAGTATGATGACACATAAGAAAAGGTAGAACCGGGATCAAATAATACAGAGGCATCTCTATGGCAGACTGAAACAATACCTGTAATAACAACATCTAAAGCAATAGCATCGGGTCTGCCCGGAAGTGCATAGAAACGGGCCTGACCACCACCTAATCGACCTCCCCCTCTGTGGCCACCCCTAGCTGACTGGGTGGGTGGTGGTAAAGTAACTGGCACTGAAGCCGATGACTAATTCACCCGCACGCCTCAAATTGGAACCAACATAGCACATAACCGTGCAATCGACTAATTAATAGTGGACTCCCCCACTTGACTTGAAGCCATAGACCAAAACTTACACAATAACTCATAACGCATATACTTTATTGCTGCCATAATATCATAGTGAGATTAAACTCAATCCTTCATAAGCTTGTGGAACATAGACCATCTGGTACTTTATATCTTCTACAAATCTCGCATTCACTCTCGTAGTAGTCAAGCCTACTCTCTTGAGCAATCCAAATTCAAATTGTAAAACACATATTTCCTTGGTAGCAGAGATCTTCCAATAAATGACACAAGGGATTACACAAACTTCAGAACAATCCGCAGGAGATAACCCCACCTGCTTTGCCTCAAACTAACATTTCTGTATACCTTCCGCCATCATAAACATTATGCAGTCACTTAAACTTCCTGAGTCTGAACTCAGACCGCAACATGAAATTTACTCCACTCCCAACTATGAAACATGGAAAGATTCTCCACACCCATAACTCGGGGCTATACCTCAAATCAAGATGAAAATCAAGTACCTAATAGTTTTTCTATCCTCCAGCACACCCTTCTCGTTGTTTCCAAATCATATGAATACACCTCGCAGTCATACATACTCATCACGTATATATCCAGTCATTACTCCCTTTAATTGGGACACAACAGAGCATATAGATCCAGAAGCACGCGATCACGAAATCAACAGCTCAAGGCTCGAGCTATTAGCAAAAATCCGGCCTCAAGTCTTCTAGATTGGCCCAACATCAACACACAGAGATCACATCTCGCCCCTTGATCAGGGAAATTACAAACCATCGATGCACATCGGATACTGAGCGCTCATGCACATACAAACGCGTGAAAGGAGTTCAAAGAGTTACATTTCAAGCCGAATCAACGGCGCACGATAAGAATTTCAAGGATACAAAGTTTTTCCTAAGGTTCTGCAACCTCTCGAGGATAAATATAGACATCTCCCTACCGATCCACGAGACTCTACTAAACCTGCTCATGACTCATGAGACCTATATAACCTAGGCTCTGATACCAACTTGTCATGACCCTAAACCCGGACCCGGTCGTGATGACGCCTCTTATGAAGACAAGGCCAACCGACACTTCCCCTTTCCCAATTATTAACAATTAAGCATTTAGAAACAATCTAAACATGAATAAATATCCCAAAGTTTAAGCAAATGATAGTATAATATGTGGAATATAGCCCAAACACAGCCCGATACCGGGGTGTCACTAGTCATGAGTATCTATAAAACCTATTACAACTCTGAAAAGTCCACAAACTACTACAAATGTCTAATAAGAGATAGAAATGATAAAGAGGGAGAAACACGGGACTACAGACGTCAATCAGCTACCTCGTGGACTCCGATATCTGCCGGGAGCTCTCAACTCACACTGGCAGGGTCCGCAATGCCTGAATCTATACACGGGGTGCAGAGAGTAAAGTGAGTACTCTAACTCAATGAGTAACAAATGTAAATAAAAACTGAAAGTAAAAAACCACGTAAAGCACAAAACATTCTATAATGAAGCAGTAAAACCATTTAAATTTCAGTGAATCAGTGAGAGATAGGCAAAAATCCTTTATATAAAATGTAATTTCATGAAAAGCCTTTTTAATAATTAAGAAGGTAATGGACAATTAATTAAGAAAATAAACACATAAGGGTTCGCCCCTCAGGCACAATATCCACAATTCCGCCCCTCGGGCAACATCTCAGAACAATACCAGCCCCTCGGGCTCAATCTCACATCATAATGGGTACCCGCGCTCACTGGGGGTGTACAGACTCCTGGAGGGGCCCCTTACGGCTCAAGTGCAATATCAAGCCACCTCGTGACATCATCACTAGGCCCTCGGCCTCATATCAATCAAGCCACCTCATGGCGTACATATCTCAGGACCACAGCCTCATAATTAGTATCAAATATTTCCTCACAACATAGGCCTCACAAGCCACTCGGGCAATAGTAAAACATGATTCTCATCCCAAAACTATCATTTAAAAGATCATGTAAGTGTTAAAATAGAGTAAACATGGATGACTATGAAAAATAGTGAAATGTAACATGACTGAGTTCAAGTATAAAGTTAAAACAGTGAGGAAATACCAGTAAAAATCCCCGAAGGGTTCAAATAGTTGGCACAAGGCCCAAATACGACATTCAGCCCAAATCATGATGATAACAAATAGATTTCAGTCAAATACGCAGTAAAATAGTCATTCGAGACAGACTAAGTCACAATCCCCAATAGTGCACGACCCCACGCTCATCATCAAGCGTGTGCGTCACCTCAATATAGCACCACGATATGCAAGTCCGGGGTTTCATACCCTCAGAACATCATTTACAATCATTACTCACCTCGAGCTGGTCAAATCTCTAGCTCGCGATGCCTTTGCCCCTCGAATCAGCTTCCACTCGCATAGAATCTATCTAAAATCAGAACGAGGATGTCAAAATATGCTAAGGGAACGAAGCCCAAGCGAAAATAATCAAAATACAACACAAATCCCGAAATTACCAAAACCTGACCCCCAGGCCCACGTCTCGGAATTCGATAAGTTTTACATAAATAGGTTCCTTATATCCCCAGGAGTTCATACATATCAAAAGTTCTAAAACCCGACCTCAAATGGTCCTTCAAATCCTTAATCAAAGGTCTAAGTTTCCATGCCCTAGTTCTTCATTTTTTGGCTTAATTTCCATGATTATTTAGGTGGAATTCACATTAGAATCGAGTTTTAAGTCCAAGAATCATACCTCCAAGTGATTGCCCTTGAATCCCTCTTCAATCCCTTTCAAAAAGCTCCAAAAATGACCAACAATGGAAGAAATAAACCCCACGTTCGCGGACAAGATGAACTTTTAAACCTTCTGCCCAGGTCTTAATTTTCTTCTTCGCGAACGTGGCCAACGCTTCGCGTTCATGAAGCACAAAAATTCTGTTGACCAAAACTCTTCTTCGTGAACGCGACCTCAACGTCGCGAACGCGATGCCTCAGCTTCACCAACCTACGCGAACGCGACCAAGCCTCTCGCGAACGTGATGCTTACCATTCCGGCCCTTCGCGAACGCGGGATTCCTCTTCGCAAAGGTGAAGGCCAAACCTGACTCCTCCCTTCCTGACCCTTCACGAACGCGAAGACCAAAATTCCTGCAACAACTGAAACCAAAATCTGCAATTTTCTTAACTTAAAAATGATCCGTTCAACGCCTCAAAACTCACCCGAGGCCTCCGAGACCTCAATCAAAGGCACCAATATATCCTAAAACCTTATTCAAACTTGTAAAAATCTTTAAAATAACTCAAACAACATAAATCACCCAAAACACATCGGATTCAATCCTAAGTTTCCAAAATCTTCTAAATTATGCTTTTGATAAAAAACCCAACCAAACCACGTCTGAATGACCTGAAATTTTGCACACACATCCCAAATGACATAACGGAACTACTGCAACTCTCAGAATTCCATTCCGACCCGTATATCAAAATCCTGCCTACCAACTGGAAATCGCCACAATATCAACTTCGCCAATTCAAGCCTAAATCTACTCCGAACCTCTAAAACTTGTTCTGATTGTGCTCCTAAGTCCCAAATTACCTCTCAAAGCTATTCGAACCATCGAAACTCACATCCGAGCCCTCTAATACATAAGTCAACATCCGATTGATTTTTCTAACTTAAGCTTCCTCAAAGGAGACTAAGTATCTCAAACCTTACCAAAATCATTCCAGATTCGATCCGACCAACCCGATACCACATAACACGGATAAACAAAGCATAAAGAAGCAGAAATGGGGAAAACAAAGTGGTAACTCATAAGACGACTGGCTGGGTCATCATAGTAACTCGGGAGAGTATGTCTAGTAAATTGTCGTAATTAATTGGGAGAGAATTACAACACGCAGAGCGCTCATGATAGGTAGAGAATACTTAGGCAAAATTATATAAGACATAGCGAGAAAGATTCCGACAATTAGGGAAATCATAACTTTAGACCTCCTTAATCTTTTCTCCAACATGTAGTATCTTTAGTTTTAATTTATTATTTTAATTTGTTAGTTAGTTAGTTAAACACAAGAATCTTAATATCTTTAAGTTAGGAATTGTTCAAACTTGTATTCTTGGTGATAGTGAACAACTGTAGCTAAGCCTTAGTTCTCTGTGAGATTTGACTCCAGACTTGTAAACCGGATTATATTTGCAATGACCGCTTAATCCTTTTTATAAGGCATAGTTGGGCGTGATCAGGGGACATACATTCAGTAAGGGTATTGCACCAACAATTCTAAGCTTTCTCTGCAGCTTCAGGGTTAATTGCAAACCCAAACAAAAGTTGTATTGACTTTGGAGGAGTGGATATCATGACTTAAAAGCAAATTATGGATATGATGGGCTATAATAAAGGAGAATTACCTTCAGATATTTAGGGGTACCCTTAGCACAAAGAGTATATCAACTATTCAATGTGAGCCATTAATTGATCGAATGCTGAGTAGGATACAATGCTCGACAACAAAATTCTTGTCATATACAGGTAGAGCAATGTTAATCAAAAGTGTGCTGGTTGCAATTCAAACATTCCGGGCTCAGATTTTCATTCTACCTAAGAAGATCATTCAGTTCATAAGACATAATTTACAGAAGATTTTATGGTCAAGAAATGCTGAACCTACCAAAAAGGCACTGATTGCATGGGAAAAGCTATGCTCTCCAAAGGTAGCAGGTGGTCTAAATTTTATCAATGTGGAGCTGTGGAATAAAGCAGCTATATGCAAAATTCTGTGGAACATATGTAAAAAGAAGGAAAAACTTTGGGTTCAATAGGTTCATGCATATTACATAAAGGGGAATACTGTATGGAATACATAACTAAGGAATGCATCATGAGTCATCCAACAGATCCTCAAGGCAAGAAACTACTTTGAAGCTGCTGGATATACAGAAGATGAGGTGAATAGAATGGACAACTTCTCTATAAGGCACATATACAAAACTATGCAATGGAAGTTTCAGAAGGTATCATGTAGGAAACTAGTCTGCAATAACCATGGATTACCAAAATGGATCTTTATTCTAAGATTCGCAATACATGAGAGACTAGCCACAAAAGCAAGGCTAGCAAGATGGGGGATAAATATAGATACCACATGCTAGACTATGTCAAAAAGAAAACGAAACAATACAACATCTATTCTTTGAATGTGAAATGACAGCAACTATATGGCAACAACTCTTAAAATGACAAGGCGTTCAAAGACCAAAGCTTGACTAGAAGGAAGAGTTTATGTGGATGAAAAGAAGAGCTAAAGGCAGAAGTGGAGGGGTAGTAATATGCAGAATGTCAATAGCAGCAGCAATATACCATATTTGGCAGGAGAGGAACAATATTATTTTCCAGCAGAAGAGAAGAAATACTAAAGCCAAACTTAGATTAATCATTCAGGAAATACATGTTAGAGCTAATATGTTTCCTAGTCTAGATAGAGTCATGAATCCGTTGAAATGGTATCCTTATATACTGTAATTGAGAAGGGGTGTAGATGAGGATGAGTAGAAAGGATAGGAAGATCCTAGCTGGAGCTTTATGTCCATCAGGAACAAAGGTAGAAGACATGCTCAGTTTTGTCTAGACTGTAAATACTTATACTTGGTAAATAAAATTATTTAATTATAAAAAAAAAGAGTCATAAAAAATTAAAATAATCTAAAAATATTAAATAGGTCATGCTAAAATAAGTATAGCGAATAAGTACTAAGTATTAATTACATAACTAAGCACTAAAGAAAAAGATAAACTAGTAGGTTATGCATTTTCGTTATAAACCAATGTAAAAAAAAATAGACATTCAACAATATCATCATTCCTAGTATGAATTGAATTTCTTTTGTTAGCATTACTATTGATTTGAACTTTGTTCGAGTTACTATATTTGTGGGTTATAAAATTTATTTACCATTTTCAAACTTGAAATAATACGTTAAAAGATAAAACTATGAGAAAGTTTATAAAATATTTATAAATTACATTACAATAAATATTTATATGTATAAAATATTTTTTACAATTGTGTTAATATACTATCGGGTTGGTTTAGTTTCGGTTTGACTTTTTTTAGCTAAAACCAAACCAAACCTATTATGGCCGGATTTTCTTTTCCAATACCAAACCATAATCGATTTTTTTTTTCGGATTATCGGTTTGATGCAATTTATTGATTTTCTTTGTACACCCCTAATTATTTTATTGCAAACCTAGTAACTAAAATGAGGTTGGGTTCGATAGCAAAGTTTAAAACTCATAAAGCCTAAATCAAGACTCTGCCCATGCTACTTCGTGATCCCCTCACTCTTTTTTCCTTCTCCTACTCCCTATATATAATAAAAAGAAATTTAAAAATAAAAATTGTTATGATAACAATGATAATGGTAAATTGCATAAAATGATATTTTGGAAAATATAAGAGAGAGAAATGACAAGAGAGGAATTTTTTTCTATTACTATAGTATAAATATTATGGTAGATTTCTTTTGAGAAGAACAAGAAGAAAGAATAATAATAATAATAATTTAAAAACTTTCGAAAATGTTTATGTTATTGCAGTTATTATCACTTTTTTAATGACAATTGACAACTATTGTGAGTCTATGTAATGAAATCAAAATAAGAGTTCATACTAGTCACGTTTGTTAATTTATAGAATCTGATTTATTAATGTAATTTTATTATGCTAATCTACGAGTAGTTTCAGGTTTACGGAGTGAATATCGTTGTAATCAACTTGTATTTGTTAATGGAGTCTAGTTTTACAACCCTATGTATGGTTCAAATATTGGAAAAATATTTCATCAAGTTTTTAATACAAAATTGTGTTTCAACCAAGCTCCACCTTTTCATTTCCTCCTATCGATGTAATAAAATAAACTAAAGAAATAAGGCCTTAGAAAAAGAAAACAAAACAAGCTCCACCAAATTTGTGTTTGTATTAAAGTTCTAACGTCATTCCATAAACAATTGAGTTTGCAATTATTTTAGCAAAATTTAGAAACAAACGCCATTTTGTTGTGTTTGTGTCCATAAAATATATTTTTTTCTTTCTCCGAAAACAACAACAATAATAGGACAATCAAAATTCTATCTTCTTCTTCGTCTTTCCAATGGGACCGGTGATGTCACAATCCAAATCTCATCGTAGGCTAAGATGGCACCCAACAATTAAAATCAATACGTCAATAGTAAATTCAAAATGCATTTCAAAATAATTTAAAAAATAAAAAGTGAAAATCGTTCGTTTCCATAAAAAAATATAGATGTTATTATTTTAAATGTTAGAATGTGAACAAAATATAAATCCGAAATCATAACAGAATACAACCACAAGCAAAATCTAAATCCACAAAATTCGGTGTCACAAGTGCATGAGCAACTACTAGGAAGTACAATACTACTACAACATATGTCTGGAATATAAAATAGACAGGAAAAATAAATAAATAGATGGGGAATCCGTGTGCTACGGAACGTAATATGGAATGCAGCTCACCACAAAGTCTCCTCAGCAGTTGCGCCTATGCGCCAAGATGACCACCAAATTTACCTGTCTCAGTACCTGCATAATCAGTATAGAAGTATATTATGAGTACGTAAATCAACGTCCCAGTATCTAGCCTAACCCCGAAGAAGTAGTGACGAGGGGTCGACATTGACACTTACTAATGATCCAATAAATCAAGTATATTAAAAGTAGACATGTACGAAGCATGGAAAAGGATCAGACATCCATAGATTATCCTGCAGGTGATAACCCATTTGCTTAGTCTCAAACTGACATCCTTCTATACCCCTTTTGCAGCCACAACTGCTACACAATCACTTAATCTTCTCGAGTTTGAACTCGTCAACAAGACATGAAAATCTAATTCGTTCCACAAATAAACAACATGAGAGATCCCTCAACGCGCTCATAACTCGAGACTGTACAACACATCAAGACAGAATTCAAGCATCCAATAGTCCTTTTTACATCCCAAGAAACCCTTCTTGCCACATCCAAACCATCTGAATGTATACCAAAATCACGTCATACTCATTATATAGCCATCCAACCACTCACTAAATCACAAATTCCACTCATAGGGATACTACCGGACATATAAGTCCAATAGTGCATACACACACAACTAAAACTACCGAGCCTAAGTTATGGTCTAAACCTGGACTCAAGTCCTCCAGACTAACCCATTACTAAAATACAAAAACACGTCTCACACCTCATCCGTAGAATCATAAGAAGATGGTGCACAGCTGATACCGAGCGCTCACATATTAATACAAGTGAGTGGACAGAATTCAAAGAGATATGCTTCAAGCTGAATCAATGTCACATGATAAGGAAGGAAGATGAGAAGTTTATCCTAGATGCGCTGTAGACTCTCGAAGATAGGTATGGATGTCATCATACCGATCCGTAAGACTCTACTAGACATTTATTCATGACTCGTAAAATTTATGCACCTAGAGCTCTGATACCAACTTGTCACGACCCAAAAATCCAACTAGTGATGATGGCACCTAACCCAACTCGCTAGGTAAGCTAATTAGCAACAATCCAATTCAAATGAGATTTACTGGGAGATTAAATGATGCATTTACTGAACTTTTATACAAAATCCCAAGGATTGATAGTATAAACCAAGCTTATTAGATTTAGAGTTTATAAAGCTGGTATGAAATAAATACATCATCTGTTTGAAATGTACATAAACGGATTTATAAATCTAAAGCTACCAAATCTTTCTATGAAGTCACCAAAATATGAGTACATTAGAAAAACTATGATTTTTTTCCTAAAAACTTTCAACAATAGATAAGATATTTCATTCTCAGATAGCATTAGAAAAGTACATCTATATGCCTACATGTCAATATGCATGTGAAACCATGAATGTCACAATACCATATAGCATGAGGAAATGCATCTTTATTCATGCATGTCAAGTATGCATGTGAAATGTAATGTATCACAATGATGAACTCATGTACTCATACTCTCAGAGTACTCGAGCTCACTGTCTCATACTCAATCACTTGGCACACTCAATCACTCGGTGCACTCAGTCACTCGGCACTAAATCACTCGGCACTAGGTACCTACACTCACTGCTAGTATGTTAGACTCCGGAGGGGCGAATCCTGCCAAGCTCTAATATAATCTAACATGGCATGCTGCGACATGAAGCCGATCCTATAATGAATCAATAAAGCCTGCTGCGGTGTACAACTCGATCCAATAAATAACTACTGTGTTGTGCAGCCTGATCCCATAAATAACTTCTGCAATGTGCAGCCCGATCCCATAAATGTCACTCAACACTCGGTCCTGAGGCCCCAACTCTGTCATCAAACTCGTCAATCTCTCGGGCTCACAAATCTCATGCCAATCAGTCTAAACAATGATAATATGATGTAACAATGAATGGTGAACAGAGACTGGGATATGATATGCAAATTAAGAATCATGACTGAGTATATGATTACAGTTAGAGCAGATAACTCATAACAACATAAATAGCCTCTTTAGGTCTCAACCAAATAAGCACATATCCTAAACATGATTTCTAAAATGATTCACAGCTTATATAATTAAACAAGTAGGGAGAATATGGATGTAACAAGATATAATGCAAAACAAGTCCGGTCACAGCCTAATAGTTAACTAGAATCATGATTTCCCGATGCACGCCCACACGCTCATCACATAGAATGTGCATCACCTTAATACACCTCTTATAACATTATTCCCAGGGTTAAATACCCTCAAATCTAAATTTAGATATGTTATTTACCTCGAACAGTCAAATTCAATATCGAGCAAGCCAAACAATACTCTAGAAATGCTATCTCGTGCGTATAGACCTCCGAACGACTCAAAACTAGCCCAAAGCAACTCAAAAATATAAAATAATGCCAAAGAAAACGAACCCAACCGATAAAGGTTGAATCTGTAATCAAAAGCCCAATGTCAACCAAAACGTCAAATCCGGGCCCGCTCCTTGGAACCCAATAAAACTTACAAAATTTTGACGACTCATTCAATTACGAGTCTAACCATACTAATTTCACTCAAATCCGACTCCGAATCGACGTTCATAACTCAAAAAATTACTTTAAGAAAGTTTAGATAAAAACTCCCAATTTCTCTTTCAAAATTACCATTTAATTACCAAAATCGAAGATGGAATCACGAATAAAATTAATATTGAGTATAAAATTCTTACCCCAATCCATGTGGTGAAAATTGCCAAAATTCGAACTTCATAGCTCAAAATATGATAAAATGACCAAGACCTTAGAAATAAAGTACTTTATACACTGTTCTAGAGGTATCCTTCGTGATCACGGTCACCAACCTTCCTGAGGTAGCTCCTTAAACTTAGGCTATGTTTGGGGAAAGAAAGGGCTGTATTCTGCTTAGTTAGTGGCTAAAGTTGCTAAGTGAAATTTATAAAAAATGTTTAAGTATGTTTGAAAACTCATTGCTTTGGAAAAGGGTGTGTATTTCTTCTCGAAAAGAATGATGTTTCATAAGTCTTTATATCTTAAAGAATAAGAGTGTATCTTAAAAATGTGCCTTGAATTGAAAATTGGATATACCTTTATTTTGAAGATTGTTTTAGCTAAGCCTTGTGACGGTTATATGGTTGCTTTACTTTCTAAAAACAGTGCTTGCATTATGCGCGACTCGTTTGATGATTTTTCAAAAGAGGGTTTGTTTTCAAATTTGTCCAAGGCTCAAAACCATTGAAATTAATTCGCAGTAAGCATAAATGAACGTTGCTTGTTTATAAAGAAAGTTAGTCTTAAATGATAAACGCTCAAAACATTGAAGTGACTAAAGTAAATGAACAATTTAATCTAGTATTACTCTTTACTTACAAGTCTCGATTTGCCTACGTTCCTAAACATCGAGACATCAAAAATATTCCAATAACAAAGTTAGTCTTTCAAAGATACACATATAGAATGTCAAATAACAACATATATTATTTACGGTAAAGGAGAAGAGAGTTGTCACGACCCGAAAATCTCACCCTCGGGACCATGATGGTGCCTAACATTTCACTTGCTAGGTAAGCCAATGTTAGAATAATTTATCCATTTTTCTTTAACAGCTTAGATTAAATGATGATAAATAAGCTGAAATAACTGCAATAAATCTAAGGTAAAGTGCAAAAAACCATATCGACGGAAATATCTGATACAACCCTGAATTTGGTGTTACAAGTATACGAGCTACTAGAATGGTACAAATAAATTTCTGAATAAAACAAAGAGCTGGCTGAGATAAAGTACACAACTAATAAAAAAAGAAGGGGATTTTAGGGGTTGCAGACGCCGAGCAACTATACACAAGTCTCCACATTGATAGCCAACCTGAGCACGCTAATGACCGCCACTGGGACCGACTCCAAAATCTGCACAAGAAGTGCAGAGTGTAGTTTTTGAGTACAACCAACCCCACGTACTCTGTAAGTGCCGAGCCTAACCTTGACGAAGTAGTGACGAGGCTAAGGTGGGTTACTTACACTATAACCTGTATGCAGTATAAAATAAAGATAGAAAAGAAAAGTACAGAACGAAATAAGGCAATTAATTAAAAAAAATAGCTCAATCCTCAAAGAAAATCAGTGAAGGTTAGAATTATCAATCCTTAGAGTCTCGTATGAAAATACTGAAAACCAACACAACAGAATAAGGAAATTGAAACACATAGGCTGTTGCGGCGCGCAACTTGATCCTACTGTACAACACAATCCTCTCTTATTCCATCATAATTGTATCAACAATAGTGAATAAATATATATTTTGCGGCGCGCAACCTGATCCCACCATATAATCAGAATCAATATCATAATTCACTCTTATTTTACCGTATCAATCCACCCTTATTTCACATGTTGCGGTGTGCAATCCGATCCCACCATATCAATTCAAATTCACCCTTATTTTACCATATCAATCCACCCTTATTTTACATGTTGCGGCATTCAACCCGATCCCACCGTACAATATTAATTAATTAATAAGTGCATTTAATTTAACAACTTAAATAACAAGAGTCATCTACGAGTAATAGACATGAAGCAAAAACAGAAAGGAATCTCGTCTCAAGTTAAGAATCCGCTACAATTAAGATTAAACAGCAAGGCAGTTCAATAAATGACAACTAAGGGTACAATTAAGTCATTTAAGGCTAATAGCAGTGAGTCATGAAAGCATGGGAATATCTAACATTTTTATCACGAGAATAATAATTGATAAGTAGCAATAAAGGCATGAGAAGAATTTAAAGCACATAACAGTTAAGGCATGGAAGGAAATAATTATGATAATACAAAAAATCAGGGAAACAAGCAATTCGGCGGCGTATAAGCACTCGTCACCTCGCATATACGTCGCAACACATGAATTTCACATAGTACATAGTTCAAGGGTTCCTAATTCCCTCAAATCAAGGTTAAACCCAATACTTACCTTACTCTGGAATCAACTTAAAGTTCAACCATGGCCTTTTCTTTCGAACAAGCCTCTAAATCAACCAAATCTAACAAAATATTGATCAAACGATTCAAAATAAGCGTTAGAAACTACTCATTAATGAAAGAGATTCAATTTAGATCATTATTGAAAAAGTCAACAAAAGTTAACCCCTGGACTCGCTTTGTCAAAACCCAAAATTCATACCAAAACTTGATTACCCATTCACCCCAAGCCGGGTTACATAATTTGTTTCGAAATCCGATCTTAATTCGAGGTCTAAATTCCAATTTTACAAAAATCCCTAATTCTACCAAAATCCCCAATTTCTGTCATGAAAATCCTAGATTTAATGATGAAAACTTAGAAAATATAATGGGTAATTGAAAGAAAATAGATTAAGGTCACTTACCAAAGAAATTAGGAAGAAAAGTTCTGGGGAAAATCGCCTCTAAGGTGTTTAGGGTTGAGAATTTAAAAGAATGAGCTATAATCCCCTTTTTCCCTTCTTTTGTCCAGGCGCAGATGTCGCAATTGCGAACCCCGCAAATGCGAGAAAGCCTTCGCAAATGCAAAGGTACCCCATCTCTTCTGCCATCACAAATGCGATGGTTTTGTTAGCAATTGCGAACTTGCGACTTCCGCAATTCTGACCCTTTGATCGCAAATGCGAACCACTCCCTCCATTACTACTTCAAAAATGCAAACTTGACAGAAAATACAACGTTCGTAAATGCGAACACTGATCTCGCAATTACGAGATTAGAGGCCTGCACCAGAACCAGATTGCACCAACTATTTTCCTAAGTCCAAAACCATTCCGAAGCCTATCCGAAATTCACCCGAGCCCTCGGGGCTCAAAACTAAATATGCACACAAATCTAAAAATATCATACAAACTCGCTCGCACGATCAAAACACTAAAATAACGCCTAAAACTACGAATCAGACACCAAAACAAACGAAATTTTCAATAAAGCTTTAGAACATTCTTTTTAACAACTAGACGTTCGAATCACGTCAAATCAACTCTATTTCACACCAAATTTTGCAGACAAGTCTTAATTATAGTAATGAACCTATACCAAGTTCCAGAATACAAATCCGAACCTGGTAGCAATTAAGCCAAAACTTGATCAAATTTATAAATTCTTTAAACCTTTAAACTTCAAAATTTCAACAAATTGCAATAACTCGAGCTAGGGACCTCCGAATTTGATTTCGGGCATTCAACCAAGTCCCAAATCATGATATAAACCACCGAGACCGTCAAAACACGAGTTCAAGTCCGTTTGCTCAAAACTTTGACTGAAGTCAACTCAAATAAATTTTTATGGCACAAATTCACATTTTAATTAATTTTTCACATAAAAACCTCGCGGAAAAAGACACGGACTGCATACGCAAATTGAGAAAGGCTAAAAGGAGATATTTGAGGTTTCAAAATACAGAATTAAGGGAGCTGGACCCTTTAACAATTGGGTTAATAAGCAAACCAGACCCAATAGGGTTTAGGTCAACAACAAAAGACTACAATATGCAGGAAAAAGCAGCCCAAGTGCCCACACTTGGGCCTGAGTTCCAAAAGAACTTAGCAGACTCGGTTCGATTCATGCATCCAACAGGAATAAAGGATATGAGGTGGAATAAAATAATATGATGACAAGTAATAATAAATAGTTGAGGAATACAATAAAGTCACTTTTTATTTTGGTTAATCTTACGATGATTAATAAAAGTTAATGACTAATAGCTTATAGTGAACTTTTGTTTATGGATAAAATTCACATTTGTGAGTGTCGTGCCCCCTTTTTCCCTCCGTGGAGAGAGATCCGAGTTCCGACGTTCCATGGGGTGTGATAACTCATTTCCTTTTAGGAATTGGGTATTTGAAGAGTCGCCACCTAATGGATTACGGTACGTTAGGGCACCTAGAGTGATTAACTCTTGGGTTGGTTTGCATTACCAGAGATTTAGGGTAAGGGCTCGAAATAACCTCGAGGGGAAGGTGTTAGGCACCCCTCTAGGTCCACAACTTTGGGTCCCGACTGAACTTATATTCGCAAATTAGTCCATTACAAATAAATAGTTGAATCAAATAGGTTGCAAGTAAAGCACGTTGGATAACTCAAGTAATAAGATAAAGACTTTTTGAACAAGTTGTATAAAACAAAAGTTTTAAACAGAAAAAGGAATTTTGGAAAAGGAGGAGTCCTAGGTTGGTTAGCATATAGGATCACCCCACACAATGTCCGATAAACACTCCTCGATGAGGGGCTACACATGACATTAGCATGTAGTCATCATATCCCATATCTACCCTTCCCATCCCCTTAGTGGTCATTCAAAGCGAGTGTTGGTCAGCGATCTCTATTGCGTGCGGTTACTCGTCCCTTCTTAATGGTCCTGGAGGGGTTTAGGACCTCTACCTATAGGTGGTTCTAGACAGACCCCTAAGGTTTTAAAGGTAAAAATACTAAGGCGACAGGCAAGAACAATTAGGACTCTTTGCAAATAAGAACAAAAGAGAGCAATTAGAGGCTCAAAATTTCCTCCTCAAACAAAGCACATAAACAGCACGACTCAAGCACAAATAAGGCCTTTTGTTAAACAGTATCCTAAGGCATAATGCTTAAGTGAATGCACAGAAAACTGGCAGTTTTGTTTTATAAACTCAGAAGTAATGACCTTATTAGTTGCCTACTGATTTTAAAACTTGTTTAAACCAGAACAACATTAAGTCACAGAGACAGTTTCAGAATTGCAAGTTTTGAAAACGCCCTACAGGCTTGCCTATACGCAGAATACTGATTACCACATTTTATATAGTGAAACAAGGCAAGTTTTGAAACGGACTTTTAATCCCTATAGGTATGCTGTCTAATAATAGATTAAAGCAGTTTTAAAGAACTCGTTTCAAGGAAATATAAACCACTCAATTAAATCAGTTTAGAAGTGAACTAAAATGCGGACTGGGTTGATTTATTTAAACTAGTTTAGATATATAGGCAGAATTCTGGTGTTGTCCCCTATAGGCATGATATCTAATTGTTTAATACTGATTTTAGAAGCTCATGAACACATGTAAACACTTGTTATAACAGAATTTGGATTGAATTATATCTTATAGGAATGACATCTATTTGTGAAGCTGATTTTAAGACTTGTAAACATGATTTCTATTATGGCATCAATTGAGACCTATAGGCATAATTTCTAACACAACAAGATACAAAAGTCCTATAGGCATGGTTTCTACTTATAAGGCAAGCACAACAAATTGTAAAGTCCTATAGGCATGGTTTCTACTTATAAGGCAAGCAAAACAAATTGTAAAGTCCTATAGGCATGATTCCTACCCGTATTACCCCACAAACATGTAACTACCCACCCTTTTCACTAGTTACCCCAATATTAGTTTACAAATTATTACAGACCATATGAATGAATTACATAAGTAAATAAGACAATAAGAAGCTATTCTATAGGGAGCTTACAGATAGGCCCAAGTTTCTGAAGCCTCCAATAGCCTCAAATGCCTCAATTCCATAGACAATATCATAGTCTAGGTGAATCAAAGTTCCCTAAGGATCTCAAGGATCCCGAGTAGTGCTTACACCTAGACTTGGTAATCAAAATTGAATAAGTGTAGTGTGGAAGGGCCAGCCTCAGTATGCTAGAGTTCAGAGGGTTCTCAAGAGGATCCCTAGGCAGTTCACATACTGGAGGGGGCAGAACTTATTGACTTAGGAGTAGAGTGAAAGTGCTTGACACAAGTTTAAAGGTTTTAGTGGGAAAACTGTATTAAAAGGAAGTTTGTTTGAAATAATTTAGTAAAACAACAGAGATAGTTTGAAAAGAGAGTTGAGTGGTAAACAACAGTTCAAACATAATACCCTTAAGACAGGTTCATACACAGCCAGGAGTCATAGAACTAAAGCAAGTTCAGTAGTCACAATCAGGGGTCGAGGGATTTGGGGATACATAGA
This sequence comes from Nicotiana tabacum, assembly GCF_000715075.1. NCBI lineage: Eukaryota > Viridiplantae > Streptophyta > Magnoliopsida > Solanales > Solanaceae > Nicotiana > Nicotiana tabacum. The sequence goes on from NC_134084.1 coordinate 87,586,928, forward strand.
ACACATGATTGTAAACACATAACACGCAAAGGTCTTAGGAATTGGTACAGATATGCTCAGACACAACTAACCAGACATAGTCACAAAACTAGACATAAAGAGCAAACTTACATACAGGGGTGATAGGGATTTGGGGATTCATGGAGCATATGATGGTAAGCACATAACATGCAGAGGTAATTGGTATAGACATGCTTAGAAAAAGTTGATCAGACATAGAGAGGGGGGCATGTTTATAATGATGCTAAGGAAGGAGAGTTCATAACATACTAATCATGTAAGCATATTAACTGCAGGTTTCACAACAAAACCATAGATAAAAGCAAACTAGAAATAGGATGAATTGAAGCAATAAAAGAACCATATTGTTGTTGGAACTTGAATTGAAACTAGAGCATACCAGTAGAGAAGATAGTAACCAAAAGTGAAGGATTAGGAGAACACAATAGTTAGCCTTGGCTTGCAGTCGGCTAACTCAGAATAGTAGCAAATAGCACAAAATAGAGATAGTAGAAAGTTTAAGTGTGGGAGAGAGAGCCTTTGAACCAAGAGTGTTCGTGTGTTGTGTTAATAAAAGAGTATGTATATATAGTAGTTCGAAATTAGATAAAAAATAAGGTAAGAATCATAGTAGCATAGTAATTATGGAACTCAGAATCAATTAGAGCAAAATCAAGACCAGTACTCCCTTAAGTTACGAGAATTAATTCAAACGGTAAGAACAAATAGCATATAAGGAAAGAAATCAGTGTATGACTAATAAGGAAAGAATCAAATTCAGAAGTATAGGGTAAGCAATTAGGGCTAAGTTCAGAATACTCTTAATTAAGGAAATAGTAGGTAAGAACAAAGTACGACAACAGACAAGGTAGGCGAATCAGTTAATTTGAATAGAAGAGGTAGAAATTGAGGGTTTAAAGGAAGATCTTTCAATCAAACCATAAAAATAGGAAATCCAGAATCAATCAAAGGAAGACATGATTCAGTATTCAACATATAAATAGAGTAAGAATAACCAGACATAGCAAACATGCAGGTTAAACAGTATCGACAGAAAGAAGCAAGTCTGAACAATCAAGATGAACATAATCACATATAGGTGACACAAGTTAGGCTAAAACTTAGTAAGAACATATTCGAGGCAAGGTAATCACAGAAACTTAAACCAGAATCGAGTAGTCATGCTAACACACAGAACCAAACAAAGAAATCTCAGAAATTTAGGGCTTTTAACATAGGCGAGTTGAAAAGGAAATAAAATCATAGAATTAGTCAAAATATGCAAGTGATGGAAGTTTAAACATAAAGAATCAGTTTAAACAAAGTTTTAAAAGAGTTCTGAAACCCTAATTTTAGAAGAAGACGAAAATACTTTGAAATTGAAGATCCTTGTAAAGAGTTACAAGGATAGTGTAAAACATCAAAGAAATAGACTCAAATCATTTAAAAATCGTACAGATCTAGTAGATGCAAGCAAAAATTAGTGATTCAGAAGAAACCCAAGTAGAGATGAAAGAACCTGTCTAAAATCTCAAGGATCGTAACAAGTACAGTAGGATTTCGCTTAAATTCGTACTGAATTAGCAAAGAACAGACCAGATGGAAAACCCTAAATGCAAGTCAGCATGGCCCAGGGCCCTTGAAGGCCTCAGAGATGGCGAACATGGCAATAGAGGAGCCATTGGAGGCTTAGGAGTTGAAGGGAGATCATCGGGGAAGACCAGAGAAGGGAGTCGGCGATTGAATGAGCTAGGGTTAGGTTGAGGGGTTGAGAGAGGAGAGGAGATAAGAGAATACAGAGGTGGCGGATTTTGGAAATGAGATAGGGTTACGGGGTCATTTGGAATTAAAATGGTAAGAACGGATTAGGGCCGTTGATCTTTTAGATCAACGACTAGGATTTGACGGGTGTTGGGTTGGGTAGGCAGGTTCAGGGTTTGGCTCGGGTTTTTTTAATCTTAAATTGGGCTGGGGTTGGGTTTAAATTGGGCTGAAATTGAAAGGCAAATCTGGCTATATTTTAAATAGGCAATTTTTCCTATATAATTTATAATAAATAATAAATAATTTCTGGAAAATAATTTTGTGTACCACAATGATTTAAAATATATATTTAACATTTTAAAAATATAGGATATCAATTTAACGCATATAAATATAATTATACGTTAATGGGGCTAATGTTGCAATTATAAGCAATTTAGTTTTAAAAATACAAAAATGCAATTGTAAAAATGTGTAAAAAATATTTTTTTACCATATTTTGACATAAATATAGAAATTAAATTACTAAATCACCATAACAATAATTTGGGGGATAATTATTGGGGATTTTATGAATAAAAGGGAAGGAAATAAATCAATTTAAATCCTTAAAATTATGGAAAAAATTATAAAATCTTGTGCATGTTTATATATGCATATATATGATATTTTGAAGGTATTTTTGCATATATAAAAATATAGAGAAAAATTGGGTATCAACAGCTGCCCCTCTTTACCCGGGAAGGATGAAAGAGTTTTTGGGCAAAGAAATAATGGCCAATTTTGACCGGGTCGGATGTTTTGAAAGACAGAGGATGGACTCCGGCTTTCGAGTTTCCTACATATCCCTGGTTTTACAGGAATCAGACGATGTGTAGTTCTGGATTCATCTGCGGAGTATGCCGATGAAATTACTGTAAGAACAGACATGCGATGCGGAAGCGGCTATAGTGAGCGGTTAAAGCTCAGTATGGTTGGAGGGAACTGGAGCGAGATCACTCCTACTAGGATGGCGGTTTCTTAATGGTTACCTGCAGATAAAAGATGCTACATACGTATTTGCGAAAATTTAACATGATGCAGATTTCCTTTGGACCATGAAGGTTGTCTTTGGATGGTTAAAGATGACGTCCTTGGACCATGTCGTCCTGGGCCATGAATTGTTTAGTGAGGGATTTGCAGGCCATGAAATGATGTTCTCGGGCCATGAAAATGGTGCCTCCGAACCATGACGCCTTTGAATAATGATATGCAATTGAGGGATCCTCAGGCCATGGCATGGTGTCTTCTGGCTATGAGGATGATGCCTTTAGACTATGACACCTTCGGATAGATTGGTGATATTTCAGCCCATGATGTGCAATAGTCATGATGTCATCAAGACAATGATTAGTCTTGTGAAATGGAGTGCAGAGCTTAGCCCGATTGGAAAGCGAATAGATAGTAAAATAGAGCAATATCCGTGCAAAAGGGATAGTGCTTAGTCCCATGCGAATGTGGAGGCAAGGATTAGCCTCATGTAAGTATACAGGCAAGGATTAGCCTCATTCAAGTAGGAGGCAGGGATTAGACTCATACGGATAGGGAGTCAAGGATTAGACTCATGCAAGTGGGGAGGCAAGGATTAGCCTCATGCAGATAGGGAGTCAAGGATTAGACTCATGCAGATAGGGAGTCAAGGATTAGACTCATACAGATAGAGAGACAAGGATTAGACTCATGCAAATGGGAGGCAAGGATTAGCACTCATGCAAGTGGGGAGTCAAGGATTAGACTCATGCAAGTGGGGAGGCAAGGATTAGCCTCATGCAAATAGGGAGGCAAGGATTAGCCTCATGCAAATAGGGAGGCAGAGATTAGCCTCATGCAAATGTGGAGTCAGGGATTAGACTCATGCAAATAGGGAGGCAAGGATTAGCCTCATGCAAATAGGGAGGCAATGATTAGCCTCATATAAATATGGAGGCAGAGATTAGCCTCATGGAGTCAAGGATTAGACTCATGCAGATATGGAGGCAGGGATTAGCCTCATGGAGTCAAGGATTAGACTCATGTAGATATGGAGGCAGAGATTAGCCTCATGGAGTTAAGGATTAAGGATTAGCCTCATGTAAATATGAAGGCAAAGATTAGCCTCATGGAGTCAAGGATTAGACTCATGCAAGTATGGAGGCAGAGATTAGCCTCATGCAAGTATGGAGGCAGGGATTAGCCTCATAGAGCCAAGGATTAGACTTATGTAGATATGGAGACAGGGATTAGCCTCATGCAAGTATGGAGTCAGAGATTAGACTCATACAAATTGGGAGGCAGGGATTAGCCTCATGCAAGTATGGAGGCAAGGATTAGCCTCATGCAGGTATGGAGGCAAGGATTAGCCTCATGTAGAGAGCAAGTAGTAAGTAAAAGTAGCATATGTCTTAGCTGGAGATGTATATTCGGTGTCTGATGGCTGGTTGGATAGTGAATTTGCTTTGTGTATATGTGTTTGCGAGTGCTATCATCACGTCAATGTACCTGCATTCAAAGAAAAGTTGTAAGTTTTGTAGGGGGAGGTTGGTTCTTGCTTCATCCTTCGGCCTTACTCTGCTCCGTTCTGAAGCCTTTCGAGTTTCCCTGGGCGACACCTGACTGTTATGGAAGTAGAGTTTTCGAAAATATATAATTTGATAAAAATAGAGTTATTTCAGAAAAACAGATGAACTAGTGACTGTAACACATCTCAAAGACATTGCAGCTCTCTTATGTCAAAATTTTGAGGGCCTTCCTCAAAATTCTGTCCCAGTTTAGTAGATGATCTTTGATCGTTTGCGGATGATGGATCCTGCTGAACCTTCTCCAGAATTTTGAGAATCTTTCTCAAAATTCTGCCCCACTTCTTAACTGATTACTAACTTCCTGGCATGCGATGGCGCTGGCTGGACTTGCTCCGAAATTTTGAGGGTCCTCCTGTTAGTACCCTGTGAACCTGTATGGACCTTTCTAGTTGGGAGAGAATTTCCCTTTGGCCTCATCTTGATGTGGGAAGATTTTCTTCAATAACAGTTGCCCTGGTGCGAACTGCCTTGGTTTGAATCTTTTGTTGAATGCTTTAGACATTCTGTTTTGATAAAGTTGGCAGTGACACACTGCGTTCATCCTCTTTCCATTGATAAGGGCCAATTGTTCATAGCGACTCATTATCCATTGTGCATCGCTAAGTTCAGCCTCCTGTATGATTCTTAAAGAAGGAATCTCCACCTCAGCTGGGATGACAACCTCGGTACCATAAACCAACATGTAGGGAGTTGCCTCGGTTGATGTGCGAACCATAGTGCGGTACCCTAACAAAGCAAAGGGTAACTTCTCATGCCATTGCTTGTGGTTCTCTACCATTTTCCTTAGTATCTTCTTAATGTTTTTGTTGGCGGCTTCTACGGCTCCATTCATCTGAGGTATGTAGGCTGTGGAATTCTTGTACTTGATTTTGAAAGCTTCACATATAGATTTTATTAGATCACTATTGAGATTGGCGGAGTTGTCAGTAATAATGGACTCGGGAACTCCGAATCGGCAGACAATACGATCCTTGACAAAATCTGCGATGACTTTTTTGGTCATAGCTTTGTAAGATGCAGCTTCTACCCATTTTGCGAAGTAATCAATGGCTACCAGGACAAACCTGTGTCCGTTTGAAGCAGTAGGCTCAATTAGACCAATAACATCCTTTCCCCAGGCAGCAAATGGACAAGGTGAGCTTGTTGCATTGAGCTCATTTGGCGGCACTTTTATCATATCGGCATGCACTTAACATTGAAAACATTTGCGGACATACTAAATGAAACCATTCATGTGTGGACCACAGGTCCCAGCATGCACATCCTCAAAGTAGCTTAGAAGCTTCCTTTGCGCCAAAATATCTTAGTAAACCCAAATAAGGAGTTCTTCTGCACAAGTTCCCTCCGCTGTGGAAGAAGTGATTTGACAATCTCTCGAGCGTGCGTTTCTGAGTGTGATTTGCATGCTTTGGGTATTCTCCTTTTGATAAGTATTCTTTGATTTCATGGAACCAAGACTTTCCATTTGCTTCTTCCTCGACATGAGCACAATATACCGGTTGATTATGGATCCTCACCGGAATGGGATCGTTGTAGTTCTTATCTGGATGGTGTATCATGGATGACAAAGTGGCCAATGCGTCGGCAAATTCATTCTGAATTATGGGCACATGTCGGAATTCTATCTTCGTAAACCTCTTTCTCAATTCTTGCACCTGGTGCAGATATGGCAATATCTTTGAATTCTTGGTGGCCCACTCTGATACCAAAACCGCTCCAACGCCCACTCCTTTGAAATTTGCGGCTCCGTCAAAGAACATCCTCCAACCATCATATGCTTCGGTAATGTCTTTCTCCTACGAATGATACTTCTTCATCAGGAAAATACGTTTTCAAGGGTTCGTATTCTCCTCCCACCAGATTTTCAACAAGGTGATCTGCAATGCTTGTCCCTTGACCGCCTTTTGAGTTACATAGACGACATCGAACTCACTTAGTAATATCTACCATTTAGCCAACTTCCCAGTAGGCATGGGTTTCCGAAATATGTACTTCAGGGGATCCATCCTGGATATGAGGTAGGTAGTGTAGGCACAAAAGTAATGTCTCAATTTCTGGGCTGTCCAGGTCAAAGCACAGCAGGTGCGTTCAAACAGAGAATACCGTGCTTCATAAGGTGTGAACTTCTTACTCAAGTAATATATGGCCTACTCCTTCCTTCCTATCTCATCATGTTGTCCCCGAACACATCTGAAGGCTCCATCTAATACTGATAGATAGAGTAGCAAAGGTCGTCCTCGTTCTGGCAGGACCAGAACTGGTGGTGTGGACAGGTATTCCTTAGTCTTGTCAAAAACTTTCTGATAATCCTCGGTCCAGCTTGTCTCGACATCCTTTCTTAGCATCTTGAAGATAGGTTCACATATGACCGTGGACTATGCTATGAAGCGACTGATATAGTTGAGACGTCCTAAGAAACTCATCACATCCTTTTTGCTCTTAGGTGGTGGTAACTCCTGAATAGCTTTAACTTTAGTCAGATATAGTTCGATCCCTCGACGACTGACGATGGCTCCCAATAACTTTCCTACAGGAAGCCCGAATGCATATTTTGCGGGGTTCAATTTCAAATTGTACCACATGAGCCTGTCAAAGAACTTCCTCAAGTCTGCTATGTGATCTTCGGCCCTCTTGGATTTGATAATGACATCGTCCATATACACCTCTATTTTTTTGTGTATCATATCATGGAAGATGGTTGTCATGACTCTCATATAAGTGACCCCAACATTCTTCAGACCGAACAACATCATCTTGTAACAATATACACCCTATGGTGTAACAAAAGCTGTCTTCTCTACATATTCTTCATCCATACAAATCTGGTGATAACCTGCGAAGCAATCGACAAAGGATTGGAGTTCATGCTTGGCGCAGTTATCGATCAGGATATGTATATTCGGCAATGGAAAGTCGTCCTTGGGAATTTCTCTGTTTAAATCCCGATATTCAACACATACTCTGACCTTCCCGTCCTTTTTCGGAACTGGCATAATGTTAGCTAACCAGGTTGGATATTCAACCAACCTGAGAACCTTGGCTTTGATCTGCTTGGTAACTTCTTCCTTGATTTTCAGGCTCATGTCTGGTTTGAACTTTCTGAGTTTTTGTTTTACTGGCGGACACATCGGATTAGTAGGCAACTTGTGAGCCACTATGGAAGTGCTCAAACCGGTCATGTCATCATATGACCATGCGAAAATGTCCTCATATTCTTTTAGGAATTGAATGTACTCTTCCTTCTCCATTGGTGACAAGTGAATGCTGATGCAAGTCTCCTTGACGGTCTCGGCATCTCCCAAATTTACTGCTTCGGTTTCGTCCAGGTTAGACTTAGGCTTATTCTCAAAATTTTCAACCTCCTTGATGATTTCCTCAGGTATCTTATCTTCTTCCTCTGAATCACTATTCTCATGTTGCGTTGCCTCATTACATGTCATAGTCACTAGTTCATCAGGAAAAGTAATAATAATGCTATAGAAAGGAAAAGTGCAAAGATAGTAGTGAATAATAAAGAGCAAATGCATTTGATTAAAACTTGAAAAATTGTCCAGACAAAGCACGTCTCGATGAATCGAGCATTTATTTTGGAACAAGTAAATCTTAAAATAAAATTACAAGAAATCTTAAATGCCTAGAATGGCTATAGAAGTAAATTCTGCCAAGCTACCTAGGGACTCGGTGGGCTCGAGATGGTGTGGCGGTCCAGTTTCTGAAAACAACTCCTTTCGCCATAGTCTGAATAGTAAGGCCTTCTTCCTCCTACTCCTCAATTATGGCAATGCACTCTATGTCTTCATCCTCCAAGAACAAATTCCTCAAATCGGCTAGTTCCTCTTCCTCCGCAGTCCCCCATATTGTGTCGTCCTGGTGGAAAGCTTGTTCCAAGTGCAGCACTGGCTGCTCAAGAGGGTAATATGGTCTACGCTAGGCAGGCGACCAATTCATGTACTCTTGCCACGTGTACTAGTATCCGAGCCCAAAAGTGGTACCATGATTTTTCAGCTGTATTGGCTTGGTGATACCTTGGAGGTTCTTTCCCAGCCCTTTACCGGGTTCATATCCGGACCATGCTAGTATTCTTTCTAACTTGTTACTTCACCACTTATCCTTCTCGATGACATTGATTCGTTCGATATGATGATAGGTTTCCCCTCCTAGCCTTCTCTTATGTCCAATGGCCAGGATAGTTTGACTAGTGTAGATGAGGTTACTCCCATCTCTGTGAACACCTCTTGACGGTTCCATTTGAATTTCACGGCTTGATGTAGTGTGGAAGCCACGGCTCCAGTAGCATGGATCCATGGTCAGCCCAACAGAAGATTATATGAGGCTGGTATGTCAAGCACTTGGAATTCAACGTCAAACCAAGTTGGCCCCATCTGTAAGCAAAGGTTGATTTCTCCGATCGTGGCCCTCTAGGACCAATCAAAGGCCTTCAAATTCATGCTTCCTACCCGTATCTCATGGAAACCTTTGTCTAACCTCTTTAGAGTGTCCAATGGACAAATATTTAGGCTCGAACCTCCATCAACTAGGACCCTGGCAATGAACTTATCTTCAAACTGCACTATGATATGCAATGCCCGATTGTGATTCAAACCTTCAGGTGGTAGCTTATCTTCGTGGAAGATAATCTTGTGGCTCTCCAACACTTGACCGACCATGTTGGCCATTTCTCCACCAGTGATGTTATTGGGTACATAAGCCTCGCTCAGTACTTTTATCAGAGCGTTCTTGTGTGCCTCTGAGTTCTGTAATAGTGACAGGATAGCTATCTGAGCAGGGACTTTGTTCAGATGGTCAACAACAGAGTATTCTTTTGCCTGCTCTTTCCTTCACAGGTTGTCTGGCCCAGTCTCAATGATAGGCTGCCTAGTAGTGGCCTCTTTACTCGAACCTCCTAGGTGTTCAGGGGTATAGACTCTTCCAATTCTAGTCATCCCTTGTGCAGCATCAGATTCCTCTACCTTCGTAAATCTCAACATCCCGGCAAGGGAGATAATCAACAAAGCAACAAACATCCCGGCAAGGGAGATAATCAACAAAGCAACAAACATCCCGGCAAGGGAGATAATCAACAAAGCAACAAACATCCCGGCAAGGGAACAATTCAATAACTCTTTCTCTTTCTTTCACTTCTTACTTTATAACTCACTTTACCACTTGAGTCAATGCTCCAAAGGGTTCAATTATCTCATATACTTTCACAATTCGTATTATAACTCGAGCCAATGCTCCTCAAAGTTCAAAGATCACAATTTCTTTCACATGCTTTTTACAACATATGGAAATCATCATTAAGGCATGAAAGATACAACAAAATCAGAATATCCGCAATATAAAGACACACGGTCATGCTAGACACCAATGTATAAATACTCATCACCATGCCTATACGTCGTACTCGACAATTAGCACGTAGCAAATAAGACTCAACTCCTAATCCCTCAAGCTAAGGTTGGACCAAACACTTACCTCGAAGCTTTGAACACCACTCAAGCCTCAATTATAGCTTTACCCCCTTGATTCCACTACCAATCCGCTCGAATCTAGTCACAAGTTACTTAATTACATCAATAAGTGCAAAATGAATCAACCCCAATGCATGAAAATGAGTTTTCCCAAAGTTTACCCAAAAAGCCAAAATCACCCCCGGGCCCACGTGGTCGAAACCTGAGTTTCGGACCTAAACTCGATTACCCATTCCCCCACAAATCCAAATGTATAATTTGTTTTGAAATCGGACCTCAAATTGAGGTCCAAATCAACAATTTTTGGAAAACCTAGGTTTTACCCAAAACACCCAATTTCCCCATGAATTTTTTTGATTTTAAGTTGAAATCATGTTAAAAGATATTAATGATTGAAGAAAACTTGTTAAAAATGACTTACAATTGATTTGGAGAAGAAAGATTGTTTGAAAAATCGTCTCTTATATTTTTGGGGTTTTGAAAAGTGAAAAATAACTAAAAATACTGTCTATTTATACCCCTCTCAGACCCTCACCGTGGACCGTATAAAAAGGACTATGGCCGCGGAGCTCCACCGCGGACAGCATTAAACGGACTGCGGCCGCACAGGCCTCCCTGAAGACCTGTAGTTCAGCACCCTGTGCGGACCGCACAAAGGCGACTGCGGCCGCACAGCCTCCACCGCGCCCTGCACAAAGGCGACCGCGGTCTCGCTGGCCCCTCCGCGGTCGCACGCGATTTCTCGCGGACCGCACTAAAGGGTTCAGAGGCCTGCAACTTCTGACTTGCAACATCTGACTTTCTAAGCCTAAGGCATCCTGGAACCTACTCGAACTCACCCGAGCCCTCGAAACTCCAACCCAAGTATACACACAACCTCAAAAACATCCTACGGACATATTCGTGTAATCAAATTACCAAAATAACATCACGAGCATCGAATTAAACCTCGCGATCAATGAAATTTCTCAAAACTCTTTTAAACATCACATTTCTCAATTAAGGTCCGGATCGCATCAGACGACGTCCTTTTTTTACCCAAATTTCATAGGAATGACTCAAGTCATATATAAAACTTGTACTGGGCGTCGGAACCAAAATACGGGCCCGATACCAACTCGTTCTAATCAAATTTCATTTCAATTTCCTTAAACATTTTCATAAAAACAATTTCCTTTTAAAAAAAATTCACTTCTCAGGCTAGGGAGCTCGGATTCTGATTCCGGGCATACGCCCGAGTCCCATATTTTCCTACGGACCCTCCGGGACCGTCAAATCACGGGTCCGGGTCCGTTTATCCAAAATGTTGACCGAAGTCAAAATTTTATTTTAACATCAAAACTTAGCATTTTTCACAAAATTTCATATTTAAGCTTTCCGGCTATGTGCCCAGATTGTGCATGCAAATCGAGGCAACTCTAAATGTGGTTTTCAAGGCCTCGGAAGCACATAATGGGTAAGAAAACAGGTGATGACCCTTTGGGTCGTCACATTCTCCACCTCTAAAACAACTGTTCGTCCTCGAATGGACAGAAGAAGGAAGTACCTGAGTCAGGGAATAAATAAGGATAACGGCTCCGCATATCGGACTCGGACTCCCAGGTCGATGCCTCAGGAGGCTGACCTCTCCACTGAACACGAACAGAAGGGAAACTCTTGGATCTCAACTGAAGAACTTGCCGGTCTAGAATAGCTACCGGCTCCTCCTCATAGTACAAGTCCTTGTCCCACTGGACAGTGCTAAAATCTAACACATGAGATGGATCGCCGTGATACATCTGAAGCATGGACACATGAAAACTGGATGCACGACTGATAAGCTCGGCAGCAATGCAAGTCTATAAGCCACCTCTCCCACTCGATAAAGAATCTCAAACGCACCAATGAACCTAGGGCTAAGCTTGCCCTTCTTCTCAAATCTCATCACGTCTTTCATAGGCGACCCTCGGAGCAATACCCGCTCACCAACCATAAAAGCCACATCTCGAACCTTGCAATCTGTATAGCTCTTTTGCCTAGACTGGGCTGTATGCAGTCTATCCTAAATGATCTTGACCTTGTCCAAGGCCTCCTGAACCAGATCCGTACCCAACAACCGAGCCTCTTCCGGTTCAAACCATCCAATCGGAGATCGATACCTCCTACCATATAAAGCCTTATAAGGAGCCATCTGGATACTCGACTGGTAACTGTTGTTGTAGGCAAACTCTGCTAAAGGCAAAAACTGATCCCACTAACCTCCAAAGTCAATAACACAAGCTCGGAGCATATCCTCCAATATCTGAATAATCCGCTCGGACTGCCCGTCCGTCTGAGGATGAAATGTTGTACTCAACTCAACCTGGATGCCCAACTCTCGCTGAACTGCTCTCCAGAAACATGAAGTAAATTGCGTACCTCAGTCCAAAATGATAGATACCGGCACACCATGAAGGCGAAAAATCTCCCGGATATAGATCTCAGCTAACCTATCGGATGAATAGGAGACTGCCAAAGGAATGAAATGCGCTGACTTGGTCAGCCTATCAACAATGACCCAAACTACGTCGAACTTCTTCCGAGTCTGCGAGAGTCCAACAACGAAGTCCATAGTAATCCGCTCCCACTTCTACTCGTGAAGTTCAATCCTCTGAAACATTCCACCAGGCCTCTGATGCTCGTACTTAACCTGCTGACAGTTCAAACATCGAGCCACATATGGAACGATATCTTTCTTCATTGTACGTCACCAATAATGTTGTCGTAAATCCTGATACATTTTTGCGGCGCCCAGATGAATAGAGTACCACGAGCTACGGGCCTCCCCTAAAATCAACTCTCGAAGCCCATCCACATTAGGCACACAAACTAGACCCTGCAATCTCAAAACTCCATCATCACCTGCTTAGCACCTGCTTAGCACCTCCACGTTGCACCGTGCCTCTAAGGACACACAAATGGGGATCATCAAACTGCCGATCACGGATACGCTCCAATAATGAAGAACGAGCGACCGTGAAAGCTATTACTCGGCTAGGCTTAGAGATATTCAATCTCACAAATCTATTGGCCAAAGCCTGAACATCCAACGCAAGCGGCCTCTCACCGACCGGAATATAAGCAAGACTGCCCATACTGGCTAACTTTCTACTCAGAGCATCGGCCACCACATTGGCCCTTCCCGGGTGATATAAGATGGTGATGTTATAATTCTTCAACAACTCCAACCACCTTCTTTGCCTCAAATTCAACTCCTTTTGCTTGAACAAATACTGAAGACTCTTATGATCCGTGAACACCTCACACGCCACGCCATACAGATAGTGCCTCCAAATATTTAATGCGTGAACAATGGATGCCAACTCTAAATCATGAATCGGATAGTTCTTCTAATCAATCTTCAACTTCCTTGAAGCATAGGCAATGATCTTGCCATCCTGCATCAACACTGCACCAAGCCCAATACGGAAAGCGTCACAATAGACTATGTAAGGCCCTGAACCCATGGGCAATACTAACACCGATGCCGTAGTCAGAGCTGTCTTGAGCCTCTGAAAGCTCGCCTCACACTCGTCTGACCATCTGAACTGGGCACCCTTCTGGGTCAACCTGGTCATTGGGGCTGCGATAGATGAGAACCCCTCCACGAACCGACGATAATAGCCTGCCAATCCCAAGAAACTCCGAATCTCTGTAGCCGATGCTGGTCTAGGACAGTTCTTGACTGCTTTAATCTTCTTCGGGTCAACCTGAATACCCTCTGCTGACTCAATATGACCCAGGAATGCAACTGAACTCAACCAGAACTCATACTACGAGAATTTAGCATATAACTGACTATCCCTCAAGGTTTGAAGAACCACTCTAAGTTGCTGCTCGTGCTCCTCCCGGCTGCGGGAATATATCAGAATATCATCAATGAAGACTATTACGAATGAGTCTAAATAAGGCCTAAACACTCGTTTCATCAAATCCATAAAAGCTTCTAGGGTATTTGTCAACCCGAATGACATAACCAAGAACTCATAATGCCCGTACCGAGTGCGGAAAGCTGTCTTAGGGACATTGGATGCCCTAATCCTCAACTGATGGTAGCCAGATCTCAAGTCAATCTTTGAAAATACCTTCGCACCCTGGAGCTGATCAAACAAATCATCAATCCTCGGCAGTGGATACTTATTCTTGATGGTGACCTTGTTCAACTGCCGGTAATCAATGCACATTCTCATCGAACCATCCTTTTTCTTGACAAACAACACCGGCTCACCCTAAGGCGAAATGCTAGGTCTAATAAAACCTTTCTCAAGCAAGTCTTGCAACTGCTGCTTCAACTCTTTCAACTCTGGGGGGCCATGCGATATGGCGGAATAGAAATAGGCTGAGTGCCCGGAACCAAATCGATGCAGAAATCAATATCCCTATCGGGTGGCATACCCAGCAGGTCTGAAGGAAAAACATCAGGAAACTCACGAACCACAGGCACCGAATCAATAGAGGGAACCTCAACACTGGAATCACAAACATAAGCCAAATAGGCCAAACACCCCTACTCGACCATACGCCAAGCCTTCACGTATGAGATAACACTGCTGGTAGAATGACCAGGAGTCCCTCTCCACTTTAAATGGGGCAAATCTGGTAAGGCTAAGGTCGCCTTGGCGTGACAGTCCAAGATGGCATGGTACAGGGATAACCAGTCCATCCCGTTATAACATCTGTGAGCACGTGATTTTTGCCCTATATGAATTACTCCATAAATTCAAAACAAAATAATTTCTTGCAGTGTTTACAATTTTGTGGATTTTTTGTGGTATTTTTGCTAATTATTTGCATTTGTCTGTGCATGTTTATTTTATTTAACCAACAAAAAATACAAAAAATACTTGGCATTTGCATTTAGGGTTTAATTTTATATTTTAGGATTAATTAGAAAATTAATTGTTTCATAAAATGGAAAAATCACAAAAAATTAGTTTAATTTGCACTTTTAATTTTAGCTTTGATTCTGAGTAGTTTTTCTGTTATTTATTTTTAATTAATTGGGTTAATTATCATTTTAATTTTAATTAGTTTTTTTTTAGTTCTAGGAATTAATTTTGATTTTAATTAAATTTTGAAAAAAAAGAGAAAAAGAAAAAAAAGGAATTTTAAATTAAGTTTGTTTTGAAATAAAAATGAAAGAGGATTTCATATTTTTGGGCCAGCCATCAAATTAAACCCCCAGGCCCAAATTTTTCACCTCTAACCCGCAGCCCAGTCACCCCAACCCGGTCTGGTCCCCTGTAATAACCAAACGACCCCGTTTTGCCTATAACAAATCCCAGCCGTCGAGGTTCCTTGATCGAACGGCTGGAAGCTGGGGTTATTTAATATATTACTGTCCTAATGACCCTAACCCTCCCCAAGCCCGTCTCTCTCACCCCACCCCTCAGAGAACCCCCGCCGTCTCTGTCGTGTGCCGCCTGCCAGAAATCGCCTCCGCCGGCGGCGTTGCTCCGAACAACCCCAAAATTACACTCTAGCTTCTTCTCTTTCCTCTCCTTCCAAATCTGCACCCCTTTTCCCTCAAATCCCAACCAAAATGCTCGAATCTTGAATTGAAGAGGAACGACCAAAACCCTAAATCGTCCAAACTGCCCCAAAATCACACCCCACAATCTCCTCATCTCCCTTATGCTAAATCCACATTCAATTCCCTTCAAATACCTCCAAAATTACTCGAATGTCAAATCTAGGGTTCTAGAGTGTTGAACCCTAAATGGTGCATAAGAGTTTGTCTCAGGCATGAGGTTGTTTTCTAAGGTCTCTTCCCTCAATAATGCTACTTACTTGCTCTTACAAAGAACAAGTGGGTGACATTATTGAGGACGAAACCAACAGTTTGATGTCCGTCTCAATTCTGTCCAAATAGGTAAGCATTCTTCACTTCTTTTAAGTTTTCTTAACCCTCTAAGGATCTGAAAATTCTTGCCCCCTAACAAACTCACGTTTATCCTATCTTCCAGAGCCTTTCCTCTTAACAGAATTGATTCCTCCTGACCTAGAATCCTTGAATTACCCTTAGCCCAATCAATTATTACTAACCTTGCCCTTCCCCTTGAGCCCCCATGAAGTTCCTAACTATTCACTAACCCCTTCTTAGGTTTAAAAAGAGTGACAAATAGGACTAACTAAACACAGAGGGCATCCAACGGATCAAACTGTGAATCAGTTCTTAAAGAAAATGCCGAAAATCTACTGGAAACAAATTAAAACATGAATCAAATCTTCAAGCATTCACACCAACATTTAAACAAGAACACTCAATCATAACACTTATCAATACTAATCTAAACAATGATTTAAACTAAATTAAACAACACAGAACACTTAGCTTATTAACCATTAAAATAGAACGGAAGGGTCGAGATTTAACGGGAGAAAACAGGGACAAAAATTAATTCAAGTCTAAAATCTGAACATGAACTTCAAATTAAAGGACATAGGCGAGGAAGAAGATGGGTCGAACTTGAAAACAATTGGGTTTGAGAGGGTTAAAATGGGAAATAGCTAGCTAAAATAGGGTTGCATTAGATGGGCCTATATAAGGATCTCTTTCTCCTCATTTGGGGCAGCGGAGACATTCTGAAAAATCTGAGAGATATAGAGAGCTGAAAATCGAGTGATTACACAGGCTGCATAATATTTTACTGTTTTCATAGATTTCTAAGAGCTGAAAAGAAGAAAAATTTTAGAGAATCAGAAATGGTTAAAAATCAGTAGAATCACTGTTCTATTGGTTTGTTCTGCTTCAAGTGGTGAGGTCTTCAATTGCTGAACAGTTTATGCTTCATTTGGGTTGAAATGACTTAAGGTCGAGTCTAGTTTGTGGTTTTCTAGTTCATTGCTTGGACTGAAACTGTTTTTTGGGCCATTTCACATCATTTTCTGGGTTGAATTGGTATACTTAGTGTTGAATCTGAGGTTTGGTTCTGCTGATGTTGACTGAATCTGCTGACCCTCAATTTCTTTTTTGGTTAATTCATTCTTCTTCCGGGTACAAGTTCTAAACCCTTCATGATGTAAAGCCTGACTCAAAGATGAAATGGAAGCACTATTATATTTTAGCTCATTGTTTCTTTGCCGGATATTTACATTCCCTCATTTATTCATAGTATAGTCTCGGTTAAATTCCATTTCAGTAATCAAATTTAGATGTTGTAATTAATCGAGAACTGTGGAGACCATGATATATCTAGATCTTGTTGTTTGTTTAGCTTCGGTGTTATAGATAAATTTAGCAAGCCATGTTATCTGAATGAAGAAAGTGATTGGGGAATTGTTGAGTTCTATTACTGCCTAGTATGTGTAAGCTTGACGTTCATATAGTAGTTTGGTTGAGCTTTAATAATTGAGATCTGTTGTTCGTGAAGCATGGAAACCATTAGTAGCTTGATTTGTAATGGAACTGTCTCCTTTTAAGTGGCTTCAGTGTTCTACTATCATGTTCAAATGTTAGCTTAAATTCGAAATTTGGAATATCGTAAGAGCATGGGAATGATGATGGGATTAATATGTTTGTTGGCATAAGTATATATATTTTGTGGATACTAGGTGTTTAACAATGTTAGTTTTGTGGTCATTTGATTCAAGTTAAGAAATCTGCAAATTTAAAATCAGTTTTCAATTCATCTTTCTTTAGATTAAATGTTTCCTCTATGTAATTGCTTGAACGTAATTCCCTGACCTCTTTCCCATTCGATTTGGGCTTGCTCCATGGGCATTGGGCCTACTTTGAGTCCAAGTCGATTCCAGCTTGCCATGGTCCTCTTCAGCGATTTTAGAGGTTTCATCTTGCACGCAGCTCATGTGGACTGGGCTCCTTTTCGGCCCGGAATTGAGATGGTAACTGATCCACCAAATACTTAAAACATAATAGGCTTTGGACTCTTTTAAAAATAGACATTAAGATTTCCATAAGGTACCTTAGATCAAGTTAGAATAAACGGAGGTGCGCTGCGCCAAATAAAATCACAAATTGTGTGACCCTCTTTAATTATTTTCTTTAAAATATTTAGAACTCGAGGCGTGCCGTTTAACAAGCTTCCACGGCCCTCGCAAAGTTAATAACGCGTTAGTTGCTTTAGGCACGCTATTTAATAATATTACCTTCTTAAACTCGGGTGTGCATTTATGTAACCCAAATCCAAGTCTCAACAATGTTGAAATATGTCAAAGACTGTGGGTGCATTTATGTGACGTGGTTCAAGACGTGTTTTAACAGCGATGCAATATTCCTAATAATTAAATAAAAGCGATTAAAAAGTTAAAATTGAACCATAGGTCGAAACATGTATTAAAATCAGGTAATAGTCCAATTATAACAGTTGAGCGACTGTGCTAGAACCACGGAACTCGGGAATGCCTAACACCTTCTCCCGGGTTAACAGAATTCCTTACTCGGATTTCTGGTTCACGGATTGTAATACAGAGTCAACCTTTTCCTCGATTTGGGATTTAAACCGGTGACTTGGGACACCGTAAATCTCCCAAGTGGAGACTCTGAATTTTAATAAAATAATCACATTTCGATTGTCACTTTAATTGAAAAAAACTCCCTTAAATACTACCCTTATCTGGGGGTGTAGGTAAAAAGGAGGTGTGACAGCTCTGGCGACTGTTCTGGGGATCGAACCCAGAATCTCTGGTTCAGGGTTCAGAATTCGAGCTTAGAATAATTATTGTATGTGGCTTTATTTATTACATGATTTTGTTACATATTTGGGCTTGATGTGCTAAGTGTTGATTTTACCGCTTTGATATTATCTGAACTGTATATAAACTTCTACGAAACCCTTCTCTTCTCATCTTCGGGGATGTGCTCGCTGGTCGAGACTCTCTATTCTGTTAGTTTCATACTTTGAAATAAGAAAGAGCCTCAGACAAGTTACTAAGCCGGATGGCCTTTTGGTTCTCGGTACGTAGCCCCCTCCTCGGCTCGAGTTATCCGCTCGGGTACACACTCTAGAACATATACCCAGGTTTTGAACCTAGAATAACTCAGCCTCATGCAGGATCCCTAGTAGGAACGTTTGTTTGCATCATTTGCATTTTGACTTTGGAGATTCAACACAGGGGTTGGGTCTGTCTAGAACAGGTGTACCCGAAATGTAAAGACCATTATGATGCATCTTACTTGCTACTTGTTCATTCATTTGCTTCAGATTTGCATGTTGACCGGCTTATAAAGAAAAATTAGAAGGGTTAATGGGATGGTTGAGAGGGATAAGTGTCTATTTTGAAAAACCAATGTCCCAAAACATACCGAAACTCTGCCGAAATTTTGAAAAAAAAGACGAGGATTTT
Source organism: Nicotiana tabacum (assembly GCF_000715075.1). NCBI lineage: Eukaryota > Viridiplantae > Streptophyta > Magnoliopsida > Solanales > Solanaceae > Nicotiana > Nicotiana tabacum. Next base: position 87,606,087 of record NC_134084.1, read on the forward strand.
GTAGTTTTCAAAGAAAAGAAAAAAAAGGGGGGAAACATTTGTGTTTTAGAAAGGAGAAATAGTTGGTTTTATTTTGACAAATTTGCCCGAACTACGCCAGTTTGATTCCCGCTAGATGTGTGATACGTAGGCAACCCCCATCGGGTCCAACTTCCTTTTTTGCAAAAATAGCCCAAAAGAACAAAAAATTTACTTTTATTTAAAAATAATTAGGGTGATGCCATTCTTGTCAGAAATAACCGAATATCCCTAAAAGGGCGCCAGAAGGTTGTTTTTGCAAGAACAACCGCCTGTGGTCATTTTTTCAAGGTTTTCACCGGTTAGCCAACACAGCCTTAAACTCTTCGACTCCGAGGTGCTGAAAGGTCGTATTTGGAAAACCGAATTTTATTTTTAAATGAAAAAAAGTGTCAGTCTATTTTTGAGTCAATTGAATCGTGATTTTTGCTTAACCACCCTAATAAATGTGCAGAATGAGCACAAGTCAGAATATGCCAATAACAGTCGTGAACAAGATCCCTTTGGAGTTGCATATGTGGTGGGATGATTTGGGTAAATCGGGACAAGACAGGGTCAATCAATACTTGGGAGGCCTCACTGGGTTGTTGAAGATTAATCCTAGGGGGGACATCATAAAGGCATTGGTTACATTTTGGGACCCGGCCCACAACGTATTTCATTTCTCAGATTTTGAACTTACCCCAACATTGGAAGAAATAGCCAGATATATTAGGAATCCCAAAGTTCCCCTGAGACACCAGTACCTGATTGCTCCAAGGGTCGTAGTCGTACACAGGCTCTTAGACTGTTTGAAAATAAGTAGGGGGTCCACAACCCAGACTTGGAAGCTGGTTTTTGTACTTTGCAGTTTATATACAACAGATATGGTCATGTAGGAGGGTTCAACAAGCCGGAAAATAAAATCTGCAGCAAAGGAAACCGCCTTAAGTGGGAAGAACACATGTGTTTCACATTTATGGTGGTCTTTTTGGGATTTTTGGTGTTTCCTAGAAAAGATGGGAATATTGGCATACGAGTAGCCGGAGTTGTCAGCACTTTCCTTACTCAAGCCAACAACACCCTCGCACCCATGATAGTAGCTGAAATCTTCCGCGCTCTCACAACCTGCAAAGCCGGAGGAGACTTTTACGAGGGGTGCAACGTGTTGTTGTAGATGTGGATGATCAAACACTTATGCCATCATCCTCAATTTATGAGTTATGGGTCGATAGAGAAAACGTGCATAGAAGAATTTTACACGAGGGTTGACGGGATCAGCTTGCCAGAGGATGTCACAGAGTGGGTAGTGCGCCTCCGTTCAGTCACTGCAAACCAAATAGAGTGGACATTTGGATGGTTGCCTGTGGATGAGGTCATATACATGCCAGCCACCGGGCCTCATTTCCTCTTGATGGGACTCAGGAGTATCCAGCCTTATGCTCCATATCGGGTTTTGATGCAGCTGGGGAGATGCCATATAGTTCCAAGAGATGAAGATCTTAGTGCCCAAGTAGTCGAGATCGGACCTAACGGTCAATTTCACGAAGCAGAAGTCCGCCAAATTTGGAGCGAATGTCAATACTTAACAGCCAATACTTGTGTGCGTGATCGATCCAAAGGTGAGGTTTCACCAGGGTAACTTTCTTGGTATAGGAGAGAAATTGAGTTTGGGAGGCCGGCTAAAAGACCCCATCTTCAGGAATTCGTCGAGGCATCACAGGAACAATGGGACTAGTTGGCCAAAGAAAGCGAGTATAGGGATACCATAAGCAAATTGGAAAAACAAGTTTGGGACCTTCAGTTTGAAAATAGCTTGCAAGCCGCAGCGGACGAAGGAGAAAAGAAAAAGCTAGCCATAGAAAATGAGGCCCTTCGAGCCCAGATTTAGAAAATAAAAATAGCGGCAGAAAACCCAGACCGAAGTGCCAAAAATGGGAAACTCATAGCTAACTTGAGGCAGAAAGTGAGTGACTATAGTTTTGATTTGAACAAAGTAGAAAGTGAACTAGCTAAGGCTCGAAAACAGTTGGCTAAAAATGCAGATGAACGAGCACGCCTGATTAAGCAGTTGAAAGAAAAGTACGATGATGAGGTCGCGGGATTAAAGGAAAGGGTTATTGCCATGGAAAACAAAATGATCAAACAGGCTAAAGAATTCAAAGTTGAAAGAGAGCATTGTTATACAGCATTGATATAATTAGAAATAGATTTGCAACAACTTCAGAAGCATAATCAAGTGGCATAGCAAACTTTGGAGGCCAGGGCCCAGCATATTGGGCGTTTGGTACAAGAAAAAGGTGTCATAAGAGAGAGAATTAGAAACATCGCCGATTACATCGTTATGAAGTGCCAAATCTGTGAGGATATGACTCGCACTACCTTCTTCGTGGCAGTGATGACATTTGTTAAACAGATAATGAGCGACTTGGACCGACTTCAAAGGGATCTTGCATATAGGCCCGCGGCGAGACCGAATGATGTCCCGCGGGCACCAGGAGCATTGATGTATTCATGATTTTTCATTTGAGTCTGTATTTCCTTTTCCGTTGGAGTCTACCAGTTGTGTTGATGCTGTATTTTCTTTCTGCTGGAGTCTGTCATTTGTTGTCGAGTCTGCATTTTCTTCTGTCGGAGTATGATAGTTTATTTTTGAAGTCTGTATTTTATCTTTTCATCAACGTCTGTTAGTTTCCCTTGGAGTCTATTAGTGTTGAGTCTTTGTAATCAAAGCGTTTGCTTTTTATAAAATTGAAAATCCCAAAAATTATTTTATTATTTACTTTCGTACTTATCGCCCAGAACTACGCTCGGTCTGATTCATGCGGGATCATGATACGTAGGCAATCTCCATAGGATTCGACCATAACCAAAAGAAAAAAAAAAGAAAAAAATAGAGGAAAAAACAAGAGAAAAAAAAAAGAAAAAGAAAAGAGAGAAAGTAAGAGAAAAAAGCAATGGCAAAACAAGAGGGAAATGAGAGGATAAAAACAAAGAAAAGAAAAGGCTAGAATGGAAAAAGAGAAGAAAGAGAAGGAATTTGCAAATGGAAAAGCAGGGATGACGCAAGCAGCCGATCAAATGCATAATTGAAATGGTTAACTACTTAGGTGCATTCATTCCCCAAAATGTGGTTACCAATTTGTTAAAGCCCTAACCACTAACAAGGTTGTTGTTGATGTATTGAGTTCAGGCAGGTGGTTAGTTTATTGGCATTCTGGAAACTCACTCATACAACACCCGATCAAAAGACAGGCTGAATATGGCCAACCAAGAGCCGGAGACAAGTATTGTCGACCCGTCAAAAGAGGTGGAAGAACTGGATGTTGATGCAATGAAGGAAGAGATGTATAAGTTAAAGCAGCAGATGGATGAGATGTACCAAGCCTGGGAAAAGGGGCATCCATCACCGGTTTATCCCGCCAACCCTGCTTATATCCCACCATCGGCCCAACCTCAGGAGTCTCCCACTGTGAACTCATCTCCAGCCTTTCCCCTCTACCAACAATGCTATGGCACCACTTCCCATACTTTTCAAGCTCCACCACCCAAACAAGTCCCATACCCTCCTCCACCAATCACTCATGTTTTTGTGGCATCTCCACCCGCTGCATTACACCGATCTTCCAATGAACCTTTGTTCCAAACTCACGACAACCTGTACTATCCCCCTGAACTGACCTTCAAAGTTCCAGAACCATAATCTTACACCCCTCATCTTGATCTCCCGGGAGAGACCGAGAAGCCACCCAAAAATCCCGAGCATGAAAAGATGATTAGAAAGGTCAAAAGCTTAGAACAATCGTTTAGAGATATGAGGGGGTTGGGAGGTCAAGTAAGTGTGGCCTATAAAGATTTATGTTTGTTCCCAGATGTTCAGTTACCAGCAGGGTTCAAAATGCCCAAGTTTGATCTATACAACGGGCATGGTGACCCAGTAGCACACTTAAGAGGATTCTGTAGCAAGATAAGAGGAGCAGGTGGAAGAGATAAGTTGCTGATGGCATATTTCAGCCAAAGTCTAAGTGGACCGGTATTGGAATGGTATACCAGACAAGATCACAGCAGGTGGTACACATGGGACAATTTGGCCCAAGCCTTCGCCTGTCATTTTCAGTATAATCTTGAAATTATCCCAGACCGTCTATCATTGACGAAGATTGAGAAGAAGCCCGGTGAGACTTTCAGGGAATACAGATTCCGGTGAAGAGAGCAAGCAGCGAGGGTTGACTCTCCGATGAAAGAAAGTGAGATGGTTGATTATTTCTTGCAGGCTTTGGAACCCACTTATTTTGGTCACTTGGTGTCAGCAGTGGGCAAGTCCTTTAATGAAGTTGTAAAAATGGGAGGCATGGTTGAGGAGAGACTCAAGTCCAACAAGATCATAAGTTATTTAGCAATCAAAGCGACCACCCAGGCCATTCAAAACGGTACTAAAGGTGTACTCGGGAAGAAGAAGAAAGTGGACGTTGCGACGATTGAGTCGGGAGCTTGGGTCAGTTCCAAGAACCTTCCACGTTACTACAACCCACCTCGACCCTATCACCAAACTTACCCCCACACTCCATATAGCCTGCCACAACATTACTACCCACCGCCAGATCCCCATTTTTCCGTCCATCACGCACAAACCTATACCAAACCTTCTGCTCACGCACAATGGCGTGTGCCGGCTCCACAAAGTACATACCTAGCTCCACAAAATGCCCATCCACCCCCAAGAGCCTACATAAATCCCCCTGGAACAGGTTTTCGGCCCAATCAAGCCTTTAAGAATGAGAGGTTGCAGAAGCAGAAGACTTTCACTCCGTTGGGAGAATCATATGCTAGTCTATTCCACAGACTGAGACAGTTGAGTATGTTGAATCCGATCGAGGCTAAACTACCAAATCCCCCTCCCAGAAATCTGGATCGCTCGGTGAGTTGTGAGTATTGTTCAGGGACCCCGGGTCACGACACAGAGAAATGCTGGAAATTGAAAACAACTATTCAAGAGCTCATTGATACTAATCGGATTGAGGTCCAAGCCTCGGAGGCACCCAACATCAACCAGAACCCGTTGTCGGCCCATCATGAGACTAATATGATTGAGATAGTGCATAAGAGAGGGGAGCCTAAGAAGCCTTCGCAAACCGTCATGATGATTCGGGCTAGTAAAGCCAAGCCGTTTGAAAAGTCAACAAGTGAGAAGTTTGTGATCAAGTTGAACGGGGCAAATAATGAACCATCTGTGGAGGTCAAGAAGGGGTCCTCAAGTGACGTTGCAGGAAAACATGAAAGAGCAAAAGTGGTTGTGCCAGGAGCGACGAACAAGCCTGTGGTAATTGTGAAAGGCGCATGCACAGATTTTGTCATTATCAAACCAGTAACTCAATTACCCATAGTCAAAAACAAGGCATCCCCATGGAATTATGAACAAGTGACAGTGACTTATAAGGGGAAATAGGTTAAAGAAGAAGTGTGTGAGACCCATGGTTTGACTCGATCGGGGAGATGCTTTGCCCCCGAAGAGTTGAGAAAAGCTAAGACCTCAAAAGATAGCCCAGTGTTGGTGAAGAAAGCTGTGACCGAGGAAGAAGCAGAAGAATTTCTGAGAAAGATGAAAGTACAGGACTATTCCATTATGGAGCAGTTAAGGAAGACACCGGCTCAGATCTCACTCTTGTCATTATTGATCCATTTAGACGAGCACCGTCGGGCTTTGATGAAGATCTTGAACGAAGCTCACGTTCCTGACAAAATCTCAGTAAACCACTTGGAAAAGATAGCTAATAAGATATTTGAGGTAAACAGAGTCACCTTTTCTGATGATGAGTTTCCCATGAAGGGTACTGAGCACAATAGAGCCCTCTATATGACGGTGAAATGTGAAGATTCCGTGGTTACTCAGGTAGTGGTTGACAATGGTTCCAGTGCAAATATTTTCCCTTTTTCCACTCTGAACAAGTTGAAGGTGGATGATGAAAGAATTCACAAGAACAGTATCTGTGTTCGGGGATTCGACGGTAGAGGGAAAGATTCAGTCGGGTACATAGTGCTCGACCTTACAATAGGGCCAGTTGAATTTACTATGGAATTCTAGGTGCTCGATGTGGCTATTTCTTACAATCTGATGTTAGGACAACCTTGGATTCATGCGCTAAAGCGGTCTCGTCTACTCTGCATCAAATGGTCAAGTTTGAATGGGATCGACAGGAAATTGTTGTGCACGGCGAAGATAATTGGTGTGTTCCCAATGATGCCATTGTTCCGCTCATAGAGGTTGAAGACGACAAGGGACCATGGGTTTATCAGGTTTTTGACATGGTATCGGTAGATAAAATTCCAGAAGGGAAGTGCGTGCCAACTCCAAGGGTAGTTGCTGCATCAGTCATGGTAGTTGTTGAAATGTTGAAAAATGGTTTTGTACCGGGTGAAGGTTTGGGTGCATCTCTGCAAGGTATCATACAACTAGTTTCTCTTCCTAAAAACTTGGATACATTTGGTTTGGGGTTCAAGCCCACAGTCGCAGACGTGAGAAGAACCAGAAAAATGAAACAGAGAGCATGGGCCCTTCCAAAGCCAGTCCCGCATCTTTCCCGATCATTTGTCAGGCCTCATACCAGAAAGCGCCCAGTGACGACGGTTCCCAGTTCGGTGGTTGATGTGGATGGAGATTTGATGGAAAGGTTCGAGAGGATATTCGTTGATGTGAACGTGTTGGAAGATGGAGAGGGTTCTAGCAAGGCGGATGTGCAATTTGTTGGGCCTGGTGCAAAGATTAACAATTGGGAAGCTACTCCTCTCCCCACCAGGAGGGAGTTTTGGTAGTTTGCTTTGATTTTCTTTCAATTTATCTGGATTATTCCAGGGTTGTAATTCAGATTCTATGTTCCGTCCGTTTGGAAGTATAAAACCCGTTATCTTTAATTTCAATGAAATGCAATTTCTCTTTCCCTCTCTTCCTGATAGTTTTATTTTTTTGTTTTCCTTTCTTCCTTGTACAGTTCTTTTTATGCTGGCTTCAATGATATGACATGCATGCGGAATCTCCGACCCAGTCTTAAAAGCCAATCTAATTCTAAAATAGTAATTCAAGAAATAGAATGTGATGTTGAATCGGAATATGACGAGGATGAAGTCTTTGAAGAGATTAGTAAAGAATTAAGCCATTTTGAAGAAAAACCCAAGCCTAACCTAAGTGATACAGAAACAATCAATTTAAGGGACCAAGATAATGTTCGGGAAACTAAAATAAGTGTCCATATTGAACCACAACTCAGAGAGGAGATAATTAAAGAACTGTTCGAGTATAAAGATATTTTTACATGGTCTTATGACGACATGCCAGATCTAAGCACTGACTTGGTGGTTCACAAATTGCCCACTGATCCGGCATTCCCTCCTGTCAAGTAGAAGCTGAGGAAATTTTAAACTGATAAGAGTGTGAAGATCAAGGAAGAGGTCACCAAGCAGTTCGATGCAAAGGTCATTCGGGTCACTCGGTATCCCACTTGGTTAGCCAATGTAGTGCATGTGCTGAAGAAGGATGGCAAGACCAGGGTGTGTGTTGATTATCGAGACCTCAACAAGGCGAGTCCCAAGGATAACTTCCCACTGTCGAACATCCATATATTGATCGATAATTGTGCCAAACATGAGATTGGTTCTTTTGTGGATTGTTATGCGGGCTACCACCAGATCTTAATGGATGAAGAAGACGCAGAAAAGACAACATTCATCACGCCATGGGGAACGTACTGCTATCGAGTCACGCCATTTGGTTTGAAAAATGCTGGGGCAACCTACATGAGGGCAATGACGACCATATTCCACGACATGATACACAGGGATATCGAGGTTTATGTGGATGATGTGATTGTAAAGTCTAGAAAGTAGTCTGACCATGTCAGAGATCTGAGAAAGTTCTTACAAAGGCTTCGCAGGTACAATCTCAAGTTCAATCCTGCAAAATGCGCGTTCGGCGTTCCGTCTGGAAAGTTGTTGGGATTCATAGTCAGCCGACGAGGTATTGAATTAGACCCGTCAAAAATCAAATCCATCCAGGAATTACCACCTCCAAATAAAAAGACTGAGGTGATGAGTCTGTTGGGGAGATTGAATTACATCAGCTGGTTTATTGCTCAGCTCACGACAAGTGGTGAGCCCATTTTCAAACTGTTAAAGAAAGATGTTGTGGTCAAGTGGATAGATGAATGTCAGGAAGCATTTGATAAGATAAAGTGGTACTTGTCAAACCCACATGTATTGGTCCCACCGGAACCAGGGAGACCTTTGATTCTGTATTTGACGGTCTTGGACAATTCATTTGGATGTGTGTTAGGATAGCATGACATCACCGGCAGGAAGGAGCAGGCCATTTATTATCTCAACAAGAAGTTCACATCCTACGAGGTCAAGTACACTCATCTTGAGAGGACGTGTTGTGCCCTCACTTGGGTGGCACAGAAGTTGAAGCACTATTTGTCATCTTACACTACTTACCTCATCTCTCGTTTGGATCCGCTAAAGTATATCTTTCAGAAACCTATGCCCACAGGGAGGCTTGCAAAGTGGAAAATCTTGCTCATAGAATTTGACATCGTCTATGTGACTAGGACTGCAATGAAAGCCCAGGCATTGGCTGATCATTTGGCTGAGAACCCAATAGACGAAGAATATGAGCCTTTGAAGACTTACTTCCCTAATGAAGAGGTAATGCACATTGATGAATTGGAACAGATTAAAAAGCCAGGATGAAAACTTTTCTTTGATGGGGCTGCTAACATGAAAGGCGTTGGGATAGGAGCGGTACTTGTTTCTGGAACAGGGCATCATTACCCTGTTACAGCTCAGCTTCGGTTCTACTGTACTAACAACATGGCTGAGTACGAGGCATGCATTCTGGGTTTGAGAATGGTTGTGGATATGGGTGTCTAGGAAGTCTTGGTCTTGGGTGACTCGGACCTTCTGGTACATCAGATTCAGGGAGAATTGGAAACATGGGATTTAAAACTCATACCGTACCGGCAATATTTACATGATCTTTGTCAACAGTTTCAAGCAATAGAGTTCAGGCATATTCCGAGGATTCATAATGAGGTTACTGATGCTTTGGCTACTCTAGCATCGATGGTACATCATCCGGATAAGGCTTATGTTGACCCGTTGCATATTCAGGTCCGTGATCAGCATGCTTATTGTAATATGGTGGAGGAAGAACTCGACAGGGAGCCTTGGTTTCACGATATCAAGGAATACATCCAAAGGGGAGTATCCGGTACAAGCCACAGGTGATCAAAAGAGAATAATTCGTCGCTTGGCAAGTGGATTTTTCTTCAGTGGAGGAGTTTTGTACAAAAGAACTCCAGATCTCGGGTTATTAAGATGTGTAGATGCCAGACAGGCCGCGGCTATTATGACCAAAGTACATTCTAGAGTCTGTGGACCCCACATGAGTGGGTATGTGCTGGCAAAGAAGATTCTTCGGGCAGGTTATTATTGGCTCACTATGGAGCGAGATTGTATCAGTTTCGTGCGTAAATGTCATCAGTGCCAAGTGCATGGAGATTTGATTCATTCTCCACCATCTGAATTACATACAATGTCTGTACCATGGCCTTTTGTTGCTTGGGGAATGGATATCATTGGACCAATCGAGCCAGCAACGTCCAACGAGCACAGGTTTTTTCTGGTGGCCATTAATTATTTCACCAAGTGGTTAGAGGCTAAATCATTCAAGTCTGTAACCAAGAAGGCGGTGGTTGATTTTGTGCATTCAAATATCATTTGCCGGTTTGGGATACCGAAGGTGATCATTACAGACAATGGGGCTAATCTCAATAGTCATCTGATGAATAAGGTATGTCAACAGTTCACGATTACACATCGCAATTCTACCCCATACCGCCCTAAGGCAAACGGAGCAGTTGAGGCAGCCAACAAGAATATAAAGAAGATACTTCAAAAAATGGTGGAAGGTTCTAGGTAGTGGCATGAAAAGTTGTCGTTTGCATTGCTAGGTTATCGCACTACTGTCCGTACTTTAGTAGGGGCGACTCCTTATCTGTTGGTGTATGGAACCGAAACAGTGATACCCGCAGAAGTGGAAATTCCATCCCTTCAAATTGTCGCGGAGGCTGAGATCGATGATGAGGAGTGGGTCAAAACCCGCTTGGAACAATTGAGTTTGATCGATGAGAAGATACTGGCAGTAGTGTGTCATGGACAGTTGTATCAATAGAGAATGGCAATAGCATACAATAATAATGGCAATAGCAAACAATAATAAGGTGCGCCCACGGAAGTTTGAAGTAGGGTAGTTAGTATTGAAACGCATTCTTCCTCATCAGGTTGAAGCAAAATGAAAATTCGTCCCAAATTGGCAGGGGCCGTTCGTTGTGACTAAAGTGTTGTTCAATGGTGCATTGTATTTGACATATGTAGAAGGCAAATGTGTAGAAATGTCTATCAATTCTGATGCAGTCAAGAGATACTATGTATGATTTCTTTCTTTGATTGTACTTGTTTGTATTTGGCATGTCTCGAATATTGAAATGATGAAGACATTTTGTTCTACTATCTAAATACTTTATCCCTTGTCACCCATTTTTGAGCCTTATTTGTTTTCTTTCATACCCCTCTTTTGGAATCAGTAACAAATATCAGAAACACAAGCGTGAAAGATAAGTAAAGGAAGGAGAGAAAAATAGAAAGAAAAGAAAAGAGAAAGGAAAGAATGAACAGAGAAAGAAAGAATGAAAAGAGAAAGAAAGAATGAAAAGAGAAAGAAAATAATAAAAAGGAAAAAGAGAGGAAGAAAAACAACAAAAGGGGAAAAGAAAGCAAAAGAGTGAGCAAAGAAAGAGAAAAAGAAAAATCACAACAACAAAGTAATTTCTATGTCATGAACTACGTTTGACCTGATTCCTTTTAAGGATACGTAGGCAACCACACGGTTCGGTCTCATCAAAATAAAAATCCAAAAGTCCCCAAGCAAGAAACTGGGGCAGAAGTTGTGGTTGTTGTAAGAAGTCTGGTTCCGAAAGTTGTAATTTTGAACCCATGATGAGTTGTTTTGAGCCTTTTTATACCCTTTCTTTCTAAATCCATCCAAAAGCCCACATTACGGTCCAAAGAAAGACCTTCTGATCAGTCTTCAAGAAAGGCCAAGGCGAGCAAGTAGCGGTGATTTATATCAGGGGCAACATTCTGGTCCAAAGGGGAAAAGAAATGTTAAAATGAGAGAGTCTTATTGGTGAAAACCATCACGGGCATCGTAAGGCGACATGAGCTGAGAGAAATCAAAAAATGAGAGAGTCTTATTGGTGAAAACCCTCACGGGCACCTTAAAGCAAAAGTGAGTTGATAGATGAATGAATAAGAGAGGTCTGTTGGTGAAAACTTTTCAAGGCACCGCATGATGAACAAGGTCGGGATTTGGACGAAGAAATCAGGTTATGGAAATTCCGGGGCAACAAAATGTGGCAATTGGAAGTTGATTGGTCGGACGGATTGGGCCGATTAATCCAAAATGCATGTCATGATCATTGGTGCCAGCTGCTCCATCCAGATAAGTCCTTTTTCTTTTTCTCTTCAGATAGTCTTTCAGTTTTGGATTTCCTTATCCTTAATTCCGAAAGTCATTGCATTTCATTTTTTTCGGGTTTATTTCTCTAAGATGTTCCCGATATCTATTCTATTTAAGCAAGTAATAAGGAATTTTAAAGCTCACTACCAGCTTCAAGATTGCAAAGCACAGTGCGGACAGAGCATACCAAAGATAGCATGATGTAAAGTGGGGTAATTGCAAGCAAGAACTCCATCAGCAAAATGATTTGGTAATTTCATGAGAGATGTAGAGTTTCAGTTAAAGGGGTCAGAGGTGTGAAACAACGGTTTGGGTATAGAACCCTCGGGTCATCCAAAGTCATGGGGTTTGGAAAGTCATTCAGAAAGTCAAGTGGTTCAGGGCCAGGTCGGGGAAGCCAGTCAAAACAAAACAACGCAGCGGAGAGACCTTCAGCAAAAAATGCCATCAACTAACCACCACATTTTACACTGATGAATTTTTCTTTGATTAAACAGGGGCAGGAAATTTTGTTTGTTTCGGGGTAACCCTCCGTGGAGAAAGGCAGTCACCAAACAGGTTTGATTTTTGATTTTCAGGACCCTCCTAGAAAATGGGACCTAGTTTAAAGTTCAGAAATAACATAATCTAGCATAAATGTATCCCAAAGGAATATAAATTAGCTTAGAAGTTTGCATGTTCGAGATATGATTCAATTAGGAGTTTCCAGGACCCTTCTAAATAATAGGACTTAGCTGTAAGATTTCGATTAGATAACAACATGTAGCATAAACTCTACAGTAGGATAGTATAATTTAGCCATGAAAGTCGTCACCCTTAAGATAAGATTTGACCTTTGATTTTCAGGACCCTCCTGGATAATGGGGAATAGTTTAAATATCCTCTTAGATAGCAAGATTTAGCAGAAGTCACGCCTTTAAAAGATATAGCTTAGATTTAAAATTGTCGTTTAGTTAAGAGTTGTCAGGACCCTCCTGGATAATGGGACCTAACTTTCAAATTCTTAGTAATACTTGGTAATATGATTTAGTTTTACACTCACATCTGTGCCCAGCCACCAAACTGGGGCAGAAAATTTTCTTTGTTTTTGTCTGTTTTGTTGAAGTCAGGAGCCCGCCTGGAGAGCAAGGAATACATTTCAATTCAGCAATCAGGAGCCCGCCTGGAAAGCAGGGAGTACATTCAAGTTCAGCAGTCAGGAGCCCGTCTGGAGAACAGGGAATACATTTGAGTTTGGAAGTCAGGAACCCGCCTGGAGAGCAGGGAATACATTTCAAGTCAGCAGTCAGGAGCCCGCCTGAAAAGCAGGGAATACATTTCAAGTCAGCAATCAGGAGCCCACCTGGAGAACAAGGGAGTATAACTCAAGTTTTAGCTTTCAAATTCTTATTGATATTTGGTAATGTGGTTCATTTTACACTTACATAAGTGTCCAGATACCCAAACTAGGGCAGAAAAATTTTCTTTGTTTTGTCTATTTTGTTGAAGTCAGGCGCCCACCTGGAAAGCAAGGGAATACTTTTCAAGTTCAGCAGTCAGGAGCCCGCCTGGAGAGCAGGGAATACATTCAAGTCAGCAGTCAGGAACCCGCTTGGAGAGCAGGGAAAACATTTCAAGTCAGCAGTCAGGAGCCCGCCTAGAGAGCAGGGAATATATTTCAAGTTAGAAGTCAGGAGCCCACCTGGAGAACAAGGGAATGCATTCAAGTTTCAGCAATCAGGAGTCCGTCTGGAGAACAGGGAATACATTCAAGTCAGCAGTCAGGAGCCCGCTTGGAGAGCAGGGAATACATTTCAAGCCGGCAATTGGGAGCCCGCCTGGAGAGCAGGGAATACATTTCAAGTTGAAGTCAGGAGCCCGCCTGGATAGCATGGGAATACTTTCAAGCGCAGCAGTCAGGAGCCCGCCTGGAGAACAAGGGAGTACAATTCAAGTTTTAGTTTTCAAATTTGTTGCTTTGTCTATTTTGAAGTCAGGAGCCCTCCTGGATAGCATGGGAATACTTTTCAAGTTGAAGTCAGGAGCCCGCCTAGAAAGCAGGGAATACATTCAAAAGCAGCAGTCAAGAGCCCGCCTGGAGAACGAGGGAGTACAATTCAAGTTTTAGCTTTCAAATTCTTTGTTTCGTCTATTTTTGAAGTCAGTAGCCCGCCTGGATAGCATGGGAATACATTCAAGTTTTGAAGTCAGGAGCCTGCCTGGAGAGCATGGGAATACATATCAAGTTTAGCAGTCTGGCATCTACCTGGAGAAAGGGAAACATCTCAGTTTACAATTCAAGGCGGCAACAAAGGAATTTCACCAAGAGAATACAAGACAACAAGGCAACAAGAAACACAAGAGCAAGTTTGAAGATCTAGATAGGATTTTGTAAATCATAGATCCTAGTCTAGTTTAGCTTCTTTTATTTTTGACATGGTGTAATAAGGGGTTCAGTAAGCAGTAGCAGCAACAACAGTAACAGTGAAATCACAGCTTCATGGTAGTCCCAGCTACCAGACATTCCCGAACTACACTGACCTGATTCCTTTTTAGCCAAGGATATGTAGGCAACCTCAAAAGCAGGGTGCGGTCAAATCTTTCAAAAATGCTTCTTAAGAAGTATTCAAACGGGTAAAAATCGCTCTTATCCACTCACTTATCTTTGCACGAAAACTCTTTGTGTTTCCGAGAAAAGAGGGGTAGCTGTGAGCACGTGATTTTTGCCCTATATGAATTACTCCCATAAATTCAAAACAAAATAATTTCTTGCAGTGTTTACAATTTTGTGGATTTTTGTGGTATTTTTGCTAATTGTTTGCATTTTTTTGTGCATGTTTATTTTATTTAACCAACAAAAAATACTTGGCATTTGCATTTAGGGTTTAATTTTACATTTTAGGATTAATTAGAAAATTAATTGTTTCATAAAATGGAAAAATCACAAAAAATTAGTTTAATTTGCACTTTTAATTTTAGCTTTGATTCTGAGTAGTTTTTCTGTTAATTGGTTTTTAATTAATTGGGTTAATTATCATTTTAGGTTTAATTAGTTTTTTTTAGTTCTAGGAATTAATTTTGTTTTTAATTAAATTTTGAAAAAAAAAGAGAAAAAGAAAAAAAAGGAATTTGGAATTAAGTTTGTTTTGAAATAAAAATGAAAGAGGATTTCATATTTTTGGGCCAGCCTTCAAATTAAACCCCCAGGCCCAAATTTTCCACCTCTAACCCGCAGCCCAGTCACCCCAACCCGGTCTGGTCCCCTATAATAAACAAACGACCCTGTTTTGCCTATAACAAATCCCAGTCGTTGAGGTTCCTTGATCGATCGGCTGGGAAGCTGTGGTTATTTAATATATAACTATCCTAATGACCCTACCCCCCCCAAACCTATCTCTCTCACCCCACCCCTCAGAGAACCCCCACCGTCTTCGTCGTGCGCCGCCTGCCGGAAATCGCCTCCGTCGGCGGCGTTGTTCCTATCAACCCCAAAATTCCACCCTAGCTTCTTCTCTTTCCCCTCCTTCCAAATCTGCACCCCTTTTCCCTCAAATCCCAACCAAAATGCTCGAATCTTGAATTGAAGAGGAACGACCAAATCCCTAAATCGTCCAAACTACCCCAAAATCACACCCCACAATCTCCTCATCCCCCTTATCCTAAATCCACATTCAATTCCCTTCAAATACCTCCAAAATTACTCGAATGTCAAATCTAGGGTTCTAGAGTGTTGAACCCTAAATTGGTGCATAAGAGTTTGTCTCAGGCATGGGGTTGTTTTCTAAGGTCTCTTCTCTCAATAATGCTACTTACTTGCTCTTACAAAGAACAAGTGGGTGACATTATTGAGGACGAAAACAACAGTTTGATGTCCGTCTCAATTCTGTCCAAATAGGTAAGCATTCTTCTCTTCTTTTAAGTTTTCTTTCAAGTTCGACTCATCTTCTTCCTCGCCTCTGTCCTTTAATTTGAAGTTCATGTTCAGATTTTAGACTTGAATTAATTTTTTTGCCTATTTTCTCTCGTTAAATCTCGACCCTTCCGTTCTGTTTTAATGGTTGATAAGCTAAGTGTTCTGTGTTGTTTAATTTAGTTTAAATCATTGTTTAGATTAGTATTGATAAGTTTTATGACTGAGTGTTCTTGTTTAAATGTTGGTGTGAATGCTTGAAGATTTGATTCATGCTTTAATTTGTTTCCAGTAGATTTTCGACATTTTCTTTAAGAACTGATTCACAGTTTGATCTGTTGGATGCCCTCTGTGTTTAATCAGTCCTGTTTGTCACTCTTTTTAAACCTAAGAAGGGGTAAGTGAATAGTTAGGAACTTCATGGGGGCTCAAGGTGAAGGGCAAGGTTAGTAATAATTGATTAAGCTAAGGGTAATTCAGGGATTCTAGGTCAGGAAGGAATCAATTCTGTTAAGAGGAAAGGCTCTAAAAGATAGGATAAACGTGAGTTTGTTAGGGGGCAAGAATTTTCAAATCCTTAGAGGGGTAAGAGGGTAAAAACAATTGGGTTTGAGAGGGTTAAAATGGGAAATATCTAGCTAAAATAGTGTTGCATTAGATGGGCCTATATAAGGATCTCTTTCTCCTCATTTGGGGCAGCGGAGACATTCTGAAAAATATGAGAGATATAGAGAGCTGAAAATCGAGTGATTACACAGGCTGCATAATATTTTACCGTTTTCATAGATTTCTAAGAGCTGAAAAGAAGAAAAATTTCAGAGAATCAGAAATGTTTAAAAATCAGTAGAATCACTGTTCTATTGGTTTGTTCTGCTTCAAGTGGTGAGGTCTTCAATTGCTGAACAGTTTATGCTTAATTTGGGTTGAAATGACTTAAGGTCGAGTCTAGTTTGTGGTTTTCTAGTTCATTGCTTGGACTGAAACTCTTTTCTAGGCCATTTCACATCATTTTCTAGGTTGAGTTGGTATACTTAGTGTTGAATCTGAGGTTTGGTTCTGCTGCTGTTGACTGAATCTGCTGACCCTCAATTTCCTTTTTGGTTAATTCATTCTTCTTCCAGGTACAAGTTCTAAACCCTTCATGATGTAAAGCCTGACTCAAAGATGAAATGGAAGCACCATTATATTTTAGCTCATTGTTTCTTTGCCTGATATTTACATTCCCACATTTATTCATAGTATAGTCTCGGTTAAATTCCATTTCAGTAATCAAATTCAGATGTTGCAATTAATCGAGAACTGTGGAGACCATGATGTATCTAGATCTTGTTGTTTGTTTAGCTTCAGTGTTATAGATCAATTTAGCAAGCCATGTTATCTGAATGACGAAAGTGATTGGGGAATTGTTGAGTTCTATTACTGCCTAGTATGTGTAAGCTTGACGTTCATATAGTAGTTTGGTTGAGCTTTAATAATTAAGATCTGTTGTTCGTGAAGCATGGAAACCATCAGTAGTATGATTTGTAATGGAATTGTCTCCTTTTAAGTGGCTTCAGGGTTCTACTCTCATGTTCAAATGTTAGCTTAAATTTGAAATTTGGAATATCGTAAGAGCATGAGAATGGTGATGGGATTAATATGTTTGTTGGCATCAGTATATATATATTATGTGGATACTAGGTGTTTAACAATGTTAGTTTTGTGGTCATTTGATTCAAGTTAAAAAATCTGCAAATTTAAAATCAGTTGTCAATTCATCTTTCTTTAGATTAAATGTTTCCTCTATGTAATTGCTTGAATGTAATTCCCTGACCTCTTTCCCGTTCGATTTGGGCTTGCTCCATGGGCATTGGGTCTGATTTGAGTCCAAGTCGATTCCGGCTTGCCATGGTCCTCTTCAGTGATTTTAAAGGTTTCATCTTGCACGCAGCTCATGTGGACTGGGCTCCTTTTGGGCCCGGAATTGAGATGGTAACTGATCCACCAAATACTTAAAACATAATAGGCTTTGGACTCTTTTAAAAAATAGGCATTAAGATTTCCATAAGGTACCTTAGATAAAGTTAGAATAAACGGAGGTGCGCCGCGCCAAATAAAATCACAAATTGCGTGGCCCTCTTTAATTAATTTCTTTAAAATATTTAGAACTCGAGGTGTGCCGTTTAACAAGCTTCCACGGCCCTTGCAAAGTTAATAATGCGTTAGTTTCTTTAGGCACGCTACTAAATAATATTACCTTCTTAAACTCGGGTGCGCATTTATGTGACCCAAATCCAAGTCTCAACAATGTTGAAATATGTCAAAGACTACGGGTGTATTTATTTGATGTGGTTCAAGACGTGTTTTAACAGCGATGCAATATTCCTAATAATTAAATAAAAGCAGTTAAAAAGTTAAAATTGAACCATAGGTCAAAACATATATTAAAATCAGGTAATAGGCCAATTATAATAGTTGAGCGACCGTGCTAGAGCCACGGAACTCAGGAATGCCTAACACCTTCTCCCGGGTTAACAAAATTCCTTACTCAGATTTCTGGTTCGCGGACTGTAATACAGAGTCAACCTTTTTCTCGATTCGGGATTTAAACCGGTGACTTGGGACACCGTAAATCTCCCAAGTGGCGACTCTAAATTTTAATAAAATAATCCCGTTTGATTGTCACTTTAATTGGAAAAAACTCCCTTAAATACTACCCTTCTCCGGGGGTGTAGGTAAAAAGGAGGTGTGACAACATCGAAGTCGACCATGTCTAACAGCAACAAATCAACACGGGTCTCAAGACCCCCAATCACCACAATACAAGAATGATGAACTCGATCGACCACAATAGAATCACCCACCGCTGTAGACACATAAACAGGAACACTCAATGAATCACAGGCATGACTAGGTACGGTGCAAAATAAGATGACACATATGAATACGTTGACCCTGGATCAAATAGCACTGAAGCATCTCTATCACAAACCAGAATGATACCTGTAATGACTGCATTTGAAGCCTCAGCCTCAGGCCTAGCTGGAAGGGCGTAACATCGGGGCTGGGCCCCACAACCCTGAACTACCTCTCTGGGACGGCCTGCTGCTGGTTGGCCTCCACCTCTGGCGGCCTGAGCTCCACCTCTAGGACCTCTACCTCCACCTCTAGCACCTCTACCCCTACTTCTAACTAGCTGGGTGGGCTGTGGAACGCCTGGTGCCTGTACCATAGCACGAGAACCCTGATGCTGAGAGCTACCTGGTGCTCGAGGGCAAAACCTGGCAATGTGACCGGGATCACCACAAGTGTAACAAGCCCTCGACTACTGAAACTGCTGGCCCTATCCACCTGAATGACCATCTCAAAAACTCTGAAGCGGCGGTGCACTGATGGGAGCTGGTGGTGCACTGTAAGGCTGCTGATCAAAATAGTGCGTCTGAGAACCACGACCACCTGAAGTACCATGAGAGACCTGGAGAGCTGACTGAAAGGGTCTAGGAGGATGGCCTCTACCATAGGAATCTCTACCTCCAAACGAGGTACCACTGAATCTACCTGAATGACGGGGCCTCTTATCCGACCCATGACCACCTCCCTGTGACAGAACCATCTCAACTCTGAGGGCCACATTGGCCGCCTCCTGGAAAGTGATCTCACTCCCGGTATCCTTGGCCATCTGAAGATGAATCGGCTGAATAAGACCATCAATAAACCTCCTCACCCTCTCTCTCTCTCTCTCGATGGGAAGTATGACAAGAGCATGGCAAGCTAGATCGATGAACTTGGTCTCATACTGGGTGACCGTCATGGAACCTTGCTGGAGGCGCTCAAACTGCCTCCGATAGGCCTCTCTCTGAGTCATGGGGAGAAACTTCTCCAAAAACAACACTGTGAACTGCTCCCAAGTCAAAGATGGCGAACCAGCTGGTCTAGCTAAGTAATAATCCCTCCACCAAGTCTTGGAGGATCCAGACAGACGAAAGGTAGCAAAATCAACTCCATTGGTCTCAACAATCCCTATGTTTCAAAGAACCTCGTGACAACTATCCAGATAATCCTGGGGATCCTCAGTAGATGCACCGCTGAATGTAGAAGTGAAGAGCTTGGTGAACCTATCCAGCCTCCACAAAGCATCGGCAGACATAGCCGCTCCATCGCCGGTCTGAGCTACTACACCCGGCTGAACTGCCACAGCTGGTTGAACCGCTGGAACCTGAACCTAGGGAGCTACCTACTCTAGAGTGCACGTAGCAGGAGTCCGAGCCCCTCCTCCAGCCTGAGAAGTGGCTGGTGCTACGGGAAGCAAACCCGCTTGGGTGACACTCTCCATGAGGCCCACCAATCGGACCAGAGCGTCCTAAAGAACTGGGGTGGCAATGAACCCCTCTGGGACCTGAGCTGAGCCCATCGGAACTGCTGGGGCCGAAACCTCCTCCTCAAAATCAACCTGAGGCTTCGCCACTGGTGCTGCTGCTTGGGGCTGAGCTCTGCCCCTACCTCGTCCTGTAGCACGGCCTCGACCTTGCCCTCTACCCCTAGTAGAAGCTGCTGTTGGGGGCTCGAGCTGCAGAGCGGTAGATGAGGAAGTGCGTGTTCTTGCCATCTGCGATAGAATAGAGTAGAAATATAATTAGCATTTGAGGAACAAATCCGCACGACAAGAAAGAACAAGTGTGAAATTTTCCTAACTCTATAGCCTCTGGGGGATAAGTACAGATGTCTCCATACCGATCCCTCAAACTCTACTGAGCTTGTCCGTAAGTTGTGAGACCTATGTAACCTAGAGCTCTGATACCAACTTGTCATGACCCAGAATTCCCACCCTCTGGAGTCGTGATGGTGCCTACTCGTAGAAGCTAGGCAAGCCACAAATCCTAAATCCCTAACTCCTTTATTTTTAATCCTTTTTATTGAGCATAACATCAAGCATTAAATATTAACATAACAGCGAAAATATGGAATTAAAGTGGAAGATTTAAATTAAATAAGTTGAACAATAATGCGGAAATCAACATATGCCTCTACATAAGAACTGGTGCCACATCACTCACGAACTACTAAGAGTACTAAATACATCCTTTTGAAAGAAATATAACACTATTTGTCTCAAATACATGAGATAACAGAATGGAATATAAGATAGAGGAGATGTCGGGCCTGCGAACGCCTACAAGGCTACCTCGGTATCTTGGTGGACTAAAGGCTGGCTCCCGCGCTACTGCTGCTGTCCAATACCTGGATCTGTGCAAAAGAGAACAAAGTGTAGTATCAGCACAACCGACCCCATGTGCTAGTAAGTGCCTAGCCTAACCTCGGCGAAGTAGTGACGAGGCTAGGACCAGACTACCAAATAACCTGTGCAGTTCAAATATATATACATGTACAACGGAAAAGAAATATATGAAATAACTAGTCAGTGTGGGAAGGGGAAACATGTTGGGGGAGGTAACAGTTCCAAATATAAAACCTCAATAAAAGGGGGAAGCAACAAAGCCAGAATGTCAACAATATTCAGAAATCAACAATTTGCTCGGCATCACCCTTCGTGCTTTTACTCTCGTCCTCACACAAACAATATCAATAATAAAAATGTGCACGACATCACCTTTCGTGCTTTTACTCTCGTTCTCACCAAATCAATCGTATCATAATAATGTGCACGGCATCACTCTTCATGCTTTTACTCTCTTTCCTCACCATATAGTCAATGAATATCAGTACAAAATGGTACATCGTATGGCACGGCATCACCCTTCGTGCTTTAACACCTTTCCTCACCCAAACAACAATCACAAACAAAGGGGCAAGGGAGTAGACAAATAATGGTAGAAATCCTGGCAAAGGAATACAATTAAACAGCTAAATCCTGGCAAGAGAACAGTATCAATAAATTTCAACATCTCGGCAAGGGAGATAATCAACAAAGCAACAAACATCCCGGCAAGGGAGATAATCAACAAAGCAATAAATATCCCGGCAAGGGAACAATTCAATAACTCTTTCTCTTTCTTTCACTTCTTACTTTATAACTCACTTTACCACTTGAGTCAATGCTCCAAAGGATTCAATTATCTCATATACTTTCACAATTCATATTATAACTCGAGCCAATGCTCCTCGAAGTTCAAAGATCACAATTTCTTTCACATTCTTTTTACAACATATAGAAATCATCATTAATTCATGAAAGATACAGCAAAATCAGAATATCCGCAATATAAAGACTCACGGTCATGATAGACACCAACGTATAGATACTCGTCACCATGCCTATACGTCGTACTTGACAATTAACACGTAGCAAATAAAACTCAACTCCTAATCCCTCAAGCTAAGGTTAGACCAAACACTTACTTCGAAGCTTTGAACACCACTCAAGCCTCAATTATAGCTTTACCCCCTTGATTCCACCACCAATCCGCTCGAATCTAGTCACAAGTTACTTAATTACATGACTAAGTGCTAAATGAATCAACCCCAATGCATGAAAATGAGTTTTTCCAAAGTTTTACCCAAAAAGTCAAAATCACCCCCGGACCCACGTGGTCGAAACCCGAGGTTCAGACCAAAAATCGATTACCAATTCCCCCATGAATCCAAATGTATAATTTGTTTTGAAATCGGACCTCAAATTGAGGTCCAAATTCCCAATTTTTGGAAAATCTAGGTTCTATCCAAAACACGTAATTTCCCCCAAGAAAATCTTTGATTTTAAGTTGAAATCATGTTAAAAGATGTTAATGATTGAAGAAAACAAGTTAAAAATGACTTGCAATTGATTTGGAGAAGAAAGATTGTTTGAAAAATCGCCTCTTATGTTTTTGGGGTTTTGAAAAGTGAAAAATAACTGAAAATCCCGTCTATTTATACCCCTCTTAGATCCTCACCGCGGACCGTATAAAAAGGACTGCGGCCGCGGAGCTCCACTGTGGACCGCATTAAACGGACTGCGGCTGCACAAGCCTCCCTAAAGACCTGCAGTTCAGCACCCTATGCGGACCGCACAAAGGCGACTACGGCCGCACAACCTCCACCGTGCCCCGCACAAAGGCAACCGCGACTGCGCTGGCCCCTCCGCAGTCGCACGCGATTTCTCACGGACCACATTAAAGGGTTCAGAGGCCTGCAACCTCCTGAACCTGCCACATCTGACTTTCTAAGCCTAAGGCATCCCGGAACCTACTAGAACTCACCCGAGCCCTCGAAACTCCAACCCAAGTATACACACAACCTCAAAAACATCCTACGGACATATTCGTGTAATCAAATTACCAAAATAACATCACGAACATCGAATTAAAATTCGAGATCAATGAAATTTCTCAAAACTTTTTTAAACATCACATTTCTCAATTAAGGTCCGGATTGCGTCAAACGACGTCTATTGTTTTTAACCAAATTTCACAGGAATAACTCAAGTCATATATAAGACCTGTACCGGGTGCAGAACCAAAATATGGGCCCCATACTAACTCGTTCTAATCAAATTTCATTTCAATTTTCTTAAACATTTTCAGGAAAATAATTTCCTTTAAAAAAAATCACTTCTCGGGCTAGGGATCTCGGATTCCGATTTAGGGCATATGCTCGAGTCCCATATTTCCCTACGGACCCTCTGGGACCGTCAAATCACGGGTCCGGGTCCGTTTACCCAAAATATTGACCGAAGTTAAATTTATTCATTTTAACATCAAAACTTAGAATTTTTCACAAAATTTCATATTTAAACTTTTCGGATACGCGCCCGGACTAAGCACACAAATCGAGGCGACTCTAAATGAGGTTTTCAAGGCCTCAGAAGCACATAATGGGTAAGAAAATAGGTGATGACCCTTTGGGTCGTCACAGGTAGAGAAGTCTATCACTAAATTCTGCAATAATATGTTTACTTCTTATGCGAGGGACCCTATCATGAAATCAACTCTCTATGTCTAATTTTAAAATGTGCCAATACATGCACGTTAAAGAACTTCAGACCAATTGGTTTATGCAATACTGTCTATAAAGCTATTACCAAAATTATTGTCAACATCATTAAGCATATGCTCTTCACTATCATAGGTCTCAGTCAAGCTAGCTTGCTTTCAAGTATAAAAGTTTCTGATAACGCTATCATTGTTTAGAAATATATTAGCCAATTTGGTAAAATTAAAGGAAAAGTACCAACACGATCCTAAAAATTACTTTAAAAGAGGCTTTTGACATGTTAGAGTGGTATTTTATTAGAAATACACTACTATCCTTTAGTTTTTCATTGTCCATGACAAATCTCATTATGTCTGGTGTTACCATATCTTTCATCATTGTCCTGATCAGTGGTGGCAAAATCAATTTATTTCATCTTTATAGAGGAATCAGGCAAGAGGATCCTATGTCTCCCTAATTATTCATCCCATGCATGGAAAAATTTGTTTAGGATGATTGATGCACAATTGACCTCCAATTCTTGGTCCCTTATTAGCATCGGTAGAAGTGGCCTAAAAATTTTTTACCTCTTCTTTACTGATTACCTAATTCTGTTTGGTAGAGCCGCTAATGGAAACTATGACATTATTCTCCATATATTGAATGATTTCAATCAAGATGCTATTTAAAAGATTAATTTTGAAAAATTAAAGGTCTTTTTCTAAAAAAAAACTATAATGCTCAAGACATGGAATCTTTTTTCTGAAAAGTTGTCACTTCAAGCAATTAACAATTTTGGAAAATATCTAGGTTTTTTAATTTTCCATCATAGGCCTACCAAAGTGATTTCTAATTTATCACTGACAATATACACTCTAAGCTAGCTGGTCAAAAAACTAATTTCGGAAGCATGGCTGGGAATCACACTGGCTAAGTCTTCCTGAAGCAACATTCCAAGCCATGTCATGCAATTCTATAAACTCCCTAGTTACACTGTGAAGCACATTAATAGAATCTGAAGGAACTTCATTTGGGATAACACTTCTCATGAGAAGAAATTACATTTAGTAAGTTGGGACACAATTACTAAGATAAAAAGATAGAGGGGGGGATTGGGAATCTAACAGGCTGAGCTCAAGCATAGAGTACTTCATGCTAGGCTGACCTCGAGATTGCTCCATAAAACTGATTCCTAATTGGCTAGAACTCTATGGCTAAGTATTGTAATTGGAATAATCCAACTAGACATCCAAAAACTAACATTTAAAAATGTATTCTGAATGGGTGGGACATTTTCACTAAAGCCTCTAGATGGATTGTCAATAAAGGAAAAAAGGTTAATTTTCTTAACCACACTTGGATCCCTAATCAAGGTCCTATCAGATCTCTTATCTAAGGGTTTTTAAATCTCACTTATTGCGACCCAAAACACACTACATGTCGTAATGACGCCCAACATCATCGTTAAGCAAGCCAATGGTGAACTATTAAATTAATAACTCATGCTATTGCTTTTGAAATCATAAATTTTTATTTAATAAAGAAACTAAGTATAAAAGATCATGGTGATATAATGCATAAATAAGACATAAAAGTGAAATAGTAATAATGTTAGGCAAAACCATAAACATCTATTAGAAATACTCAATTCCAGTGTCACAAGTGCACGAGTAATCTAGTAGAATGTACAAAAAAACCCTATAACTACTGTCAAAAATAAAATAGACAAAAATAGTAAATACAACAAGGAGGAGGATCCGAATGCTGCAGATCAGAGCATGGGAAGAACATCACCACTAGGTCTCCGAATAACGGGGATGCACGCCCGAATGGCCACCAGATGTACCTGCCTCAGAACCTGTACAATTAGTACAAAAGTGTAGCGTGATTACGTAAATTAATGCATATCTAGAAAGTATCTAGTCTAACCTCGAAGAAATAGTGACGAGGGGTCGACATCGACACTTACTGTGATTAATAAATAAAGTACAAAAATTATAAATAGGCATGAAATATAACAGTGATAGAGGAATAAGCAACAGTAAATAACATGATCCTTAACCATAATATCAGTTTAGAATCCTCAAATATCACATGCCATCTCAACAAATAAGAGCTATTAAGTAATTATCAAATCTCAAGTCATGAAGGAAATATCACAAAAATTCTGACTCCTAAAGATATTACGCATGAGTTATGCCGAGGCCGTACGGCTCGATCTAGAATAATAGTGTACACTGCCGGGGGTCGAACGACATGAACCATAGATGTATCCCAATATACTGCCGAGACATTCGACCCGATTCATAGGAATAGGGAAACTCTTCAAACTACGGTTCGAACAACTACAACACATAGATGGCACTCAAAAAGCATAATTCACCAACAATCAAGTATTTCTCTAAAATTCAAGGTAATGAAGCTCGACCAAATATAATCCCTAATCAAATTTCAAGTATAAATCTAAGTAATTAAACTAATAAGTTCAGTTCAAATAGTGTAAATATTGCATGATAAAATCCTACGTCTATCCGGATATAAACATGATTTTAGCTACGTACGGACTCTCGTTACTTCGTGCGTATATAGCATCAACAATTATTACAAATAATAATTTAAACACCTACGGGAATAATTCTCTCTTACAAGGTTAGGCAAGAGACTTACCTTGCTTTCAAGTTCACTACTCAGCTCTTCAACCTCACTAATATCCCCAATTCGATGCCGAGCAATCTGAAACAACCCAAAGGTCGTATAAACTAATCAATATATGCCCAAATGTTCATAATTTAACTACTAGAGTAATTACCCAAACCAAATCGGAAGGTTCTTAAAGTCACCCCGGGCCCATGTGGCCGGATTCCAAAATTTTCAAAGATAAACATTACTTATAGCACCAAGAACTCAAATATATACTTTATTTCTAATTCCACGTCCAATTTCATGGCCGAAATCCAAAATTACTAATTCTAAGTTTTCTTTCAAAATTCTTCAATTTCTACCAATATTCATGTTAAAATCCATATATGTTAATGAAATATAATCAAAAGTGGTTTAGAAATACTTACTCCCAAGAAATGGATGAAATAGCTCTCTAAAATCACCCCAAAATTGGCTCCAAGAAAGAAAAATGAGATGAAATGAGCATTTCCCGATTTTGCAAACTTATATTCTGCCCAGATACTATTCTTTGCGAACACGGCAGGTGCCTCACGTTCGCGAAGCATAAGCTCAGCTCTACTACAAAAACTTCTATGCGATCATGAGACCAGCTTCTCTTATGCGAACACAACTAGGACATCGCAAACGCGAAGCACCACTGCCCAAACCTTCGCGAACGCAACTGGCCTATCATGAACGCGATAAACAAAATACCTCCAGCTCAAATCCTTCTTAGCAAACACGTGTATCCCTTCGCGTTCTCGAAGAACAACACTAGACAATAGCACCAGCGGCAGCAAATCATACAAACTTGGTCTGAAACAACCCCGAAACACCCCCTCGGCCCCTCAGACTCCGCCCAATCATACTAAGAAGTCCCAATACCTTATCCAAACTTTTTCAAAGGCTCAAAACGCCACGAATAAGATCAAAACCACGAATCAACGATCAAAACCTCCTCTTAACTTCTAAACATTCAAACTTCGTCGACACATCTAAATCACGCTTAGACATTCTGGAATGATGCCAAATTTTACGGACAAGTCACAAATCACAATACAAACCTATTCCAAGGATCGGAATCCCAAACGGATATTAATAGCACCAAATTCAACTTCATATCAAACTTATGAAATTCTAAAACCTTCAGAATGGCAACTTTCCACAATAAGAGCCGAAATGTTTGTGGTCCATCCAAAACTCGATCTGAACATACGCCCAAGTTCAGAATCATCATACGAACTTATTAGAACCATCAAATCCCGGTTCCGAGGTCGTTTACCCAAAATGTTGACTCAAGTCAAACCTGGCCATCTTAGGCCAATTATCCCCGCAAGTCATAAAATAGTATAGGAAAACACGAAAAGTCTTAAATAGGGGAACAAGGATCTAAAAAGCAAAATGATCGATCGGGTCACTACATTCTCCACCTCATAAACAAATGTTCGTCCTCGAACGGGTCTAGCATCATACCTGGAGTGCTGAATAAGTATGGATATCTGCTCTGCATGTCCTCCTCGGTTTCCTAAGTCGCCTCCTTGATTGGTTGACCCCTCCACATGACCTTTACCGCTGAAATCTTCTTAGATCACAACTGGCGGACCTGCCTGGAAATAATGGTAATTGGCTCATCCTCATAACCCAAACTCTCATCTAGTTGAATTGTATTGTAATCTAATACATGTGACCTGTCGACATGGTACCTCCAGACCATAGACACGTGGAAAATCGGATGAACTCCCGATAGACTAGGAGGCAAATCAAGCCTGTAAGCAACCTCTCCGGTTCACTCCAACACCTCAAATGGACAGATGAACCTCAAACCCAGCTTGCCCTTCTTTCCAAACCTCATGATACCCTTCATCGGAGAGAATTTAGAGAACCTTCTCGCCCACTATAAATGATAAATCACGCTCTTTCTGATCCGCGTAACTCTTCTGACTGGAATGAGCTGCAGGAAGTCGCTCCTGTATCAACTTTACCTTATCCAATGCAACCTTTAACAAATTAGTACCATATAACCTAACCTTGATGGGCTCAAACCAACTGATAGGGGAACGACATCGCCAACTATACAAGGCCTCAAATAGAGCCATCTCGATGCTATACTAATAACTATTATTATAAGCAAACTCGGCCAACGGTAAGAATCAATCCCACTACCCTCCGAAGTCAATCACACATGCTCTGAGCATATCATCCGAATTTGAACTGTCCGCTCCAACTGCCCATCAATTTGAGGATGAAAGGCCGTGTTGAGCTCTCCCCGGGTACCCAGCCCACTCTGTACTGCTCTTTAGAAATATGAAATGAACTAAGGGACTCTATCTAAAATGATGAAAATAGGCACACCATGCATCTAGACAATCTCCTGAATGTCTGGGCCAACCTCTCTGAAGAGTACGTAGTCACTACCGGAATAAAGTATGCCGACATGGTCAGTCTATCAATAATGACACATACAACATCAAATTTCCTAAACGTCTACGGTAACCCAACTATGAAGTCCATAATGATGCGCTCCCACTTCCACCCCAGTATAACCATCTTCTGAAGTAAACCACCTAGCCTCTGGTGCTCATACTTAACCTGCTAGCAATTTAGACATCTCGCCATATACTCAACTATGTCCTTCTTCAATGCTGCCACCAGTAATGTTTTCTCAGGTCACGATACATCTTTATAGCACCTAGATGAATAGAAGACCATGAATTGCAGGCCTTCTCTAGAATCTCTCCCCTCAAGATATCAACAGTAGGAACACATAGGCGACTTGGAGTCGCAAAACACCATCATCATCGATGGTAACCTCTTTGGCACCACCCCGTAGCACCGTTTCCAAAAGAACCAGCAAGTGCAGATCATCGTACTAATGAGCCTTGATCCACTTAAATAAAGAAGACTGAGACACAACACATGCAAGAACTCGATTGGGCTCCAAAATATCCAACCTCAAAAGTCTGTTAGCTAAGGACTGAATGTCCAAAGCCAATGGCCTCTCCTCTGCTAAAATGAATACCAAGCTACCCATACTCTCGGCCTTTCTGCTCAAGGCATCCGAACCACATTCACCCTGTCCGAATGATAGAGGATAGTAATATCATAATCCTTCGGTAGCTCAAGACACCCGCGTTGTCTCAGATTAAGGTCCCTCTACTTAAATAATTGCTGAAAACTATAGTGATCGGTGTAAATATCACACGACACCCTATAAAGATAATGACTCTAGATCTTGAGGTCATAAACTATCCATCCAACTCCAAATCATTAATAGAGTAATTCTTCTCATGGGACTTCAGCTGACGTGAAGTAGATACAATAACGCGCCCCTCCTACATCAACACATAACCCAAGCCAACATATGAAGCATCAAAAATACATAGTATACAACCTCGAATCGGAGGGCAACACTAACACTGGTGCTATAGTCAATGCGGTCTTGAGCTTTTAAACTCTCATCTTCCAATCATCGAACCATCTGAACAGAGCACCCTTCTGGGTCAATCTAGTCAAAGGAGATATAATAGACGAGAAACTCTCTACAAATTGATGATAATAACTTGCTAACCCCAAGAAACTCCTAATCTCGATCGCTTTGGTAGGATGAGGCCAACTCTGATACAATATGCCCTAAGAATGCCACAGAATCTAATCAAAACTCGCACTTGGAGAACTTAGCATATAGCTTTTATTCCTGCAAGGTCTGAATCACAATCCTTAAATGCTGCTTATGCTTCTCCATGCTGCGGGAGTAGATCAATATGTCATCAATGAAGACAATGAAAAATTAGTCAAGATATGGCCTGAACACCCAATTCATCAAATCCATAAACACCTCTGAGGCATTAGTCAAGCTGAAGGACTTCACTAGAAACTTATAGTGACAATATCTAGTCCGGAAAGCGGTTTTCAAAAAATCCAAAGCACAAATCCTTAGATGATGATACTTAGAGCCCAGGTCAATCTTAGAGAACACCCTAGCACCCTGTAATTGATAAAACAAATCATCAATATGTAGCAACGAGTACTTATTCTTGATAGTGGCTTTGTTCAAATGGCGATAATCACGTACATCTGCATACTCCCATCCTTCTTCTTCACAAATAATGCTGGTGCACCCCAAGGAGACGCATTCGACCTGATGAAACCCGTCTTGAGAAATTCCTCAAGTTGTTCCTTCAACTCTTTCAACTCCTTCGGAACTATATGGTATGGTGGAATAGAGATAGGCTAGGTGCTTGGTGCCAAATCAATATCACAATCTGGTGGCATACCTGGTAGATCAGAAGGAAATACATCGAAGAACTCCCGCACCACAGCCACTAAATCAATCATGGTAGCCTTTATAGTAGTATCCCTAACATAAGCTAGATAGATATGTTGAGCCTTCAAGAAAGAGATAACCCGACTAGACTTACTGATAGATGAGCCCCTCCACTCCAATCTAGGCAACTCTAGCATTGCTAAGGTATCGATCTTGGCATAGAAATCAAGAATGGCATGGTTAACAGGAGATAACTAGTCCATGCCCCGAATAACCTCAAAGTTGGTCCTATCAAGTAATAGAAGATCTGATATGGTCTCATAACCATAGGAAGTCACTAGACAATATCAGTAAACCCAATCCACAATAACAGAATCACCCACTAGCGTGAACACATATAAAAGAACACCCAAGGACTTACAAAAGACATCCAAATACGGAGCAAATAGAGAAGATACATTAGAACTTATATCAAATAGTACTGAAGCATCTTTACTGCAGATAGAAATAATACCTGTGATCAGAACATATGAGGCTGCTACATCTGGTTTGGCTGGATTTCTCAAAACTTCTTTAAACATCAAAATTTACATTTAAGGTCTGAATCACGTCGAATGGTTTCCGTTTCTTACCAAACTTTACTGTCAACACATATAAATCATATTAAACATGTACCGGGATCCGGAACCATAACACGGGCCCGATACCACAGGTTTACATAACATTTCACTTTCAAAAACCTTTATATTTTCCTACTCGCCCGCCCTCTACCTCTAGCTAGGTGGTGGTGCTGAATGTGTGGACCTGCTAGACTGGCCCCTCATGAACTGACATATGCCCCCAGACAAGGGGCCACTGAATCCACCAGAATATCGACACCGCTTGTCCCTCGGTGCATGCTCTTGGCCCTAGTGACTGGATACCCTCGATCCTCCAAGCTATCCCACAACCTGCTCATATGAAGTCCCCATCTCAACCTCTCGGGCCATAGTAACATGGATACCATAATGTGAGCCTGCGATGAACCTCCACACTCTCTTGACATCTGTGGGAGTATCATAAGTGTGTGGTGAGACAACTCAGAGAATCTCGCCTCATAATCGATCACAAACATCTAACCCTGCTAGAGCCGCTCGAATTGACCCCGTAACTCTTCCCTCTAAGAGGGTGGAATATACCTCTCCAAAAAGAGATGTGTGAACTGGTCCCAAGTCATGAGAGGTGAACCTGCTAGCCTGCTACAAAGATAAGACTGCCACCATCTACGGACCTTGCCCTCCAGCTGAAATGTGGTGAAGTCCACCATGTTGGACTCCAATACTCCCATATTATGCAGCATGCCGCTGCAACGATCAATGAAGTCATGTGGGCGCCAAAGACAGGATGATATAGCCTAGTCCATCTGTCTAGTCATTTCTACTACTCAACGGTCGCAGCTAGTCAAGGCTATGGTATAACCGTCGTAACTAGTTGCACCCCCCTACATGTAGTGCACTTAAAGTCTAATAAATGGCAGTAGCGTGCCCTGGATCTTGAGTGGTAAGGGTTTGTGCTCCCCTTCCCACCTGAGATGTGGTCGAGTCTGCGGTGAATAGCCCACCCTGAGTCATAGAATTCATGAACCACGGCATATGGCCCATGATCTCTTGAAATCCCAGTGTAGTCATAAAATCTTCTAGGGCCGGCTTAGCTACAAGCGCCTCATCGTGCTCCTCAATAACAAGATCCTCCACTGGATCCACTAGTGGCACAATAGGAGCAACTCTAGGATGCCCTCGCCCTCTAGCAGGAGTTATGGCCCTCCCCCGGCCTCTGCCTCTGCCTCTAACAACTGGGAGAGCAACCTTTTTGCCATCAGATACAGCTGTAGCATGCATTCTCACCATCTGTGAGAGAATAAGAGAAAGATTCTTAGCTTAACATCAACTGCACGATAGGAGATGAAGAAAGAAAAGTTTCCTAACACCGTGTAGCCTCACGAAGATAAGTACGGACGTCTCCGCACCGTTCCACAAGACTCTACTAGGCCTGCTCATAACTTGTGAGACTTATGTGGATCTAATGCTCTGATATCAAGCTGTGACGACCCAAATCCACTATAGTCATGATAGCGCCCAACATTGCCATTAGGCAAGCCAACAGTGAACTATCAAATTAATTACTCATTTTATTGCTTTTGAAATCATGAATTTTTACTTAATAAAGAAAGTAAATATAAAATATCATGGTGATATAATGCATAAATGAGACAAAAAAAATAAAATAGTAATAATGTTAGGCAAATCACAAACATCTACTAGAAATTCCCAAACCCGGTGTCACAAGTGCACTAGCAATCTAGTAGAATGTACAAAACCCTATAACTACTGTCTGAAATAAATAGACAGAAATAGTAAATACAACAAGGAGGAAATATCGGGTGCTGCAGAGCGGAGCATGGGAAGCAGCTCACCACTAGGTCTCCAGATAACGGGGATGCGTGCCCAAATGGCCACCAAATATACCAGCCTTAGAACTTGCACAATTAGTCCAGTGCGTAAAGCAATGCATACCTAGTAAGTATCTATTCTAACCTTGAAGAAGTAGTAACGAGGGGTCGATATCGACACATACTAGTGGTCAACAAATAAAGTACAAGAATTATAAATAGTCATGAAATACAATAGTGATAGTGGAATAAGAAACAGTAAATAACGTGATCCTTAAACATAATATCAATTTAAAATCCCAAAATATCACATGTCATCTCAACAAATAAAAGCTATCAAGTAATTATCAAATCTCAAGTCATGAAGAAAATATCACGAAGATTCTGACTCCTAACGATATTACACATAAGCTATGTCGAGGTCTGACGGCCCAATCCAGAATAATCGTGTACACTATCGAGAGTCGACCAACGCAAACCATAGATACATCTAAAATATACTGCCGATGTGTTCGACTCGATCCATAGGAATAGGGAAACTCTTTGAACTATGGTTTGAACAACTACAACACAAGGATGACACTCAAAGAAAGCATAACTTTCACCAACAATCAGGTATTTTGCCAAAACTCAAGGTAATGAAGCTCGGCCCAACATAATACCTAATCAAATTTCAAGCATAAATCTAAGTAACTAAACTAACAAATTGAGTTCAAATAGTACAAATATTGCATGATAAAGTCCCAAGTCTAGCCGGACATAAATATGCTTTTAGCTATATACGGACTCTTATCACTTCGTGCGCACATAGCACCCACAATTATTAACAAATAATAACTTAAACACCTATGAGAATAATTCCCTCTTACAAGGTTAGGCAAGAGATTTACCTTGCTTCCAAGTTCACTACTCGGCTCTTCAACCTCACTAATTGCTACAAATCCATGCCGATCAATCCGAAACTAGCTAAAGGTTGCATAAACTGATCAATATATGCCCAAAATTTCATAATTTAACTGCTAGAGTAATTACCTAACCTAAATCGAAAAGTTCTTAAAAGTCACCCCTCCCCCCCTCCCCTGTCCTACGTGTCCGAATTTTGAAGTTTTTTTAAGATAAACATTACTCATAGCACCACGAACTCAAATATATAATTTATTCCTAATTCCACGTCTAATTTCATGGTCAAAATCCAAAATTACAAATTTTAGGTTTTCTTCCAAAATTCCCCAATTTCTACTAATTTTCATGTTAAAATTCATATATGGTCATGAAATATAATCAAAAGTGATTTAGAAACACTTACCCCTAAGAGGTGGATGAAATAGCTCTCCAAAATCGCCCCAAAATCGACTCCAAGAAAGAAATTCAGCTGCAGTCCAAAACCTTCTACGCGATCGCGAGACCATATACCTTACCAGGCATGGCCATCGCGAATGCGTCCTGTTCTTTGCGAACGCGAAGACCATAACTCCCAGGCCCAGCTTCTCTTACGCAAACGCGACAAGGCCATCGCCAACGCGGAGCACCAGTGCTCAAACCTTCGCGAATGCGACTGGCCTATCGCGAACGTGATGAAAAAAAACCTCTAGCTCAAATCCTTCTTCGTGAACACGTGCATCCCTTCATGTTCGCGATGAATAACACTAGAAACCAGCACCAGCACCAGGAAATCATCCAAACTCTGTCCGAAAGCATCCCAAAATACCCCTAAGGCCCTCGACACCTCGCCCAATCATACCAACAAGTTCCAATGCCTTATCCAAACTTATCCAAAGTCTCAAAACACCACGAATAATATCAATACTACAAATCAATGGCCAAAACTTTCTCTTAACTTTCAAATATTCAAACTTAACTGAACGCGTCTGAATCACGTTTAAACATTCTGGAATGATACCAAATTTTACATACAAGTAACAAATCACAATACAAACCTATTCCAATGCTTGAAATTCCAAATAGAAATCGATAACACCAAAGTCCACTTCATATCAAACTTAAAAAATTCTAAAACCTTCAAAATGTCAACTTTCCACAATAAGTGCCGAAACGCTCCCGGTCCACTTGAAACTCGATTTGAATATCCAGAATCATCATACAAATCTATTGGAACAGTCGAACCCCAATTTCGAGGGTGTTTACTCAAAATTTTAACTCAATTCAAACTTGGCCATCGTACGCCACTATTAAGCATTCCGAATTTAGTCTGAACCCTTCCGAAACCAAGCCAATCATTCCCGCGGGTCATAAAATAATAAAAGCACATATGAAAAGTATTAAATAAGGGAAAGGGGATCTAGAAAGTAAAATAACTGATTGGGTTGTTACATCGCTTATGAGAATCTTAAAGTTAGTGATATGTATAATGATGGTACTTGAAATTTGGAAGCTCTCTCCTTTACTCTGTCACAAAATACTATTAATATTTTTCACAACAACTTCATTCCTGCCATTAACTCTAATCAAGGCAGACTGATTTAGGATCTCACTAGCACTGGAAGGTTCTCCACCAATTCATGCTATCATTTCCTCTCCGCTAACCAGTTTGATAATACTCATCATAGCAAACCACATACTTCTAGGAACTTCAACTGGATATGGAGCCTAAAAATTTCCAATAAAATGAAAACGTTTCTCTGGATGCTCCATCCTCAAATACTCCCTACTAGAAAATACCTAAATGTGTTCCATCTTCATAATCCTACTATAGAAACAACTCTGAATCAATCCCTTAAATGTTCTTTGAATGCCAAATAACACCATCTTCTGGTATCACATTAAACTCTCCTATACTAATAACATTACTGGAAACACTTTCCAGTTCAATTCCATAGACTAGAACATAACATGGAATAGAATCAAGAATAAGAATTTCAACCAACTACTAAGTTGGGGTGTATGATGTTGTTACACTTGTGTGCATGTTTGTTTGGAGCCCGAGAGGCTGGGGTGAGTTTCAGATAGGTTACAGACCATTTTTGTACTTAAGAGTTGCTGGTTTTCTGCTTTATCTGATGTCTGGTGCTATGTGCTTCGCGATCACGAAGGTAAAGTTGGGCTGGGGTGGAATTTCTTCTACGCGAATGCGAAGTGGAGAGGGATTTACCTTTCACGAACGCGACCTGCTATTCGCGGACGCGAAGCTTGTGGGGATCTGGGGTGGGGGTGGGGGTAGGGGTGTTCTGTCCATTACTCTTCGCGTTCGTGAAGGCCTTTTGGCTGCTGTGCTTCGCGATCGTGTCAGGTGATTCGCGAACGCGAAGAATACCTGACGTCTTGTGATTAAAACATTCCAAAGTTGAAATTTTCTTTACCTTTTACCATTTTCAAGTTTGAGCTCGGCCTAGCGACGATATTGAAGAGATTTTTCACACCCACTTCATTGGTTAGTAAATTTTAACTTATTTTTATTACATTTCCATAAACACCTATTGATTTTAACTTTTAATCCAAGCTTTTTGGCGGTAGAAATTAGGGATTTAGGTAAAAATTAGGATTTTGAGAAATTGAGATTTAGACCTAAAATTGAGGTCAGATTTCTAAACTTATCACATAACTGGGCTCGAAGGTGAATGGGTAATTGAGTTTTGATCCGAATCTCGGGTTTTGACCAATCATGCCTGGGGTTGACTTTTATTGACTTTTTTCAAAATCATTAAAGATTGAATCTTTTCACTCGTGTGTAGTTTCTAAAGCCTATTTTAAATTGTTTAAACTATATTTGGATAGATTTGATTGGTTTGGAGTAAAGGAAAAGATGCAGTTGAGCATTAATTTTGTTGCGGAGTGAGGTAAGATGGTGTCTAACCTTGACTTGAGGGGATTATGACTTGTTGAATTATTTATTGTGTGTATTATGTGGGGAAGCAGCACATATGCGAGGTGGCGAGTGTATATGCGCCATCATGGGGAAGCATGCGGGGTTGGAGTATTTACTTCCATATTTTCTTTTGCTCCATGTTATTTCGTGTTATATTCTTTAATTGTTACACATTTTTACTTGACATCTATGTAATATTTATTACTTGTTACTTAACTGCTAATTGCCTTGATTTGTTCATTTCCCATGCGATTTCTGATTATTTGCTAGTTGTTTCAATTTGCTTTAATTGCATATTTTAGTTGTGACATGTTTTACCTGTTTCATATTGTTTGAGATTCGAGATGTTGGACTTTCTCCATTTATTATGTGGTTCTTTATTGTTAGTACATTTCACCCTTCTATGTTGATACTTTGCAAGTATTGTTGTTGAGTTATTTGAGTTAATGGTTTGAAATTGTTTGGGGATCGAGTTGCCGGATTATGATATGAACAGATGATGATATAGTGGGATCGGGTTGCGCGCCGCAACAGATTTGATATGTGGTATTGTACTAGTTTCAGATTGTAGAGTCATTCTTGGTATTGTAATATGAGATTTGAGGTTTTGTTATTCTGAGTTCACTGGTAGTTGGTTTTCGGATCCGTTTCATCAGTTTATAATTTTATTCCCTTTTTCTCCTACTATTGTTATTACTATTATTATTATTATTATTATTATTATTATTATTATTATTATTATTATTATTTCACACATGTTATTTGTGAGTGACCTTCCATAGTCTCGTCACTATTTCGTCGAAGTTAGGCTCGGCACTTACATGATACATGAGGTCGGTTGTACTCATACTACACTTCTGTACTTCTTGTCTAGATAATGGAGTTGATCCTAGTGACGCGTAGTGAGACTGCTCGGATTCAGCTACTTGTGGAGACTTGAGGTATAGCTGCATCGCGTCCGCAGCCCTGAAGTCCCCTTCCATTCTATCATTACTGTTTATCTAGCTTCAAAACAATCATATTTTGTTAAACTTTATTTGTAGCACTCTTGATGTTCATGTATTCGTGACTTCAGATTCTGGGTTATGTTTCGACTACGTTATCTAGTATTATATCATTCTATTTTAGACTATTAAGATTATTATTGTTAACGTTTTGATTCAAATTGTTAAAATTGGTTAAGTAATTTAACTAATGTTGGCTTGCCTAGTAAGTAATTAGACGTTATCACAGTCCCGAAGATGAGATTCCGAATCGTGACAATGATCCTCCTAACAAGGGGTTCTACAAGCTCAATACTGATGGTTCATCACTCAGAAACCCGGGTGTGGGAGGTACTGGTGGTGTTATTATGAAGGGAAAAGGGTAAAAATTGCCCCTCTACTATTGTTTATTGGTTACTTGTGTCACCCGTTATACTTTTCGGCCATTCTCGTCCCTGCCGTTAATGAAGCTTGAAAAAATACCCCTAACCCTAACGTTTTGACTCTGTGGCAGCTGACCATATCAATTTTATCCATGTCACCTACCATGTTAGCTGCCAAGTCATTAATTAACCCACCCATTTTCTTATTAAAATATTATCATCTCCTTCTCCCTCGCACTCCCTCGCCTTTCAACTTTACCAATAGTCATTATCTCCATCCAAAAACCACTGTTCCTAGCACTCTATGATCATTTAGAAACACCAAACAAAGAATCAATTTACTATTAAGGCCGCAAGTGCTTAACTAAAGAAATAAAAAAAAATAGAAATTAATAGAAAATAATAATAGCTTGTACCATAATTCTCTTTTTCATAACCTTGGTTGCATAGAAGTAATATAATAATTTGGTGTTGTATGGAACCCGACATGGCAGCTGCCCAATTTTTTTCCGATAATAACTATTTGGAATCGAAACTTAGGTTCTGACCATGTCTTTGTTGTGTTCCTTCTCATGATTTTGGAGCTTGTTTTCTCACAGTTGGTGAGTCCAAAATTGAACTTTTGTTATATATTCTGCTTTTTTATATCCAACAAAGTTAAAATCTTTTGTTTTTTTCCAAAAATATAAGCTAAGTTTTGATCTTTATGGTCTTTTAATGGTAAAAATTTGTATTTTTAATAGGAGGATGTGACTGTAGCAAATGGATTCTAAGGTGATGGATTGGGCTTGGGATATTATATACAGAAATATACTATATATTAGTATAGATGTTGTACTTTTAAATCTAAAATGTGATTTTAAACACCGTCGAAGTTTGAAAACGCCATTGAAGGCCGATTGAGCTTTTGGGTTTTGTCAATTTGAAGATGCCGATCTATAAAGAAGAAGAGGTTGGATCTAAAATTTTAAAGAGCTGGCAGCATTTCATAGCTAAAAATCCTGATTGTGAACTACTTGATTACTTAAAGCGTTAGAGAAGGAGCTAAAAACTCCATTGGAGGGTTTTTTGGTGAAGTTTGAAAACATTAATGAGCTTTTTGATCTGGTTGTTGTTTGGTTTAATTGAGTAATGGGGTTTTGTTTTGATGATTGTTGAGGGGTCGTCGTTAAATTCTCAAGTCAGTTAGTGAAGATTTGGGAGAGCTCTGTCAAAATTTTGGGCAGCAAAAAAAAACAAGGGGATTATAGTTCAACAAGTCAAATAATGGTGCACTAATACATGTAAAAAATAAGCAATTTGGTGGTTGAGAGTTCATCAAAACGCAGATGCCAGTGACCGGCTCCGATGAGTGACGACGGGTTCCAATGACTTGTGCTGACATGGCAGTTGACATGGATAAAATTGATGTTGGTCAGCTGCCACAGTGTCAAAACGTTATGGTTAGGGGTATTTTTTCAAACTTCATTAACGGTAGGGACGAGAATGGCCGAAAAGTGTAACGAGTGACACAAGTAACCAATTTTGACCCTTTTACCTATTATGAATAGTCAAAGAGTTTGGATTATTGGTTTCATGTGAGGAGTTCTACATGTTTCCAATAATCTATCAGAACTAACAACATTCATGCAGTTTAGAGATAACTATTGACCAGATTCTCACCCCACTAGAAATTGCAACTGACTCAACCGAGGTAATTAACATGTTATGGATTATTCCTAATATTATGAACCTATTATTTATGAATGTAGGCATTGTTAGGACCGTAAAAAGCAAGTGTCATGCGGAAGCTAGCAAAGCAAACCTTCAACGACGATAAATCAGACAACAAAAGAGAAATATACCAAAAGAGACACAAACATTTAACGTGGTTTGGTCAACTGACCTACGTCCACGGCGGAGATGGGCAATCCACTATAAAAATAGAGTACAAAATATCGAGAGAACAACCTCACGAAAAGGCAAACACAAGTGACACACTAACACTTGTCCCGTAAAGTTCTCCCCCTAAACACTACTCTCAAGCCCCTATGGCTACATTGTGGATGCTACTGAATGAGAAAGACAGATCTTCAATTTATAGAACTCCAAACTTTTTCCTACAAGAAAAAGGACTAGCCACGTATAGGAGAATTATAATTTCCTTCTACAAAAAGGAAAACCCAATTAAGGTAATTATATTGCCCTTTCCTTCAATAAATAGGAAAATCAAATATAGTAACAAAATTATGGCAAACACCTAACAATTCTCTCCCTTGGCCGGAATTTTCTGACAAAATAAACTTGATCCACCTTCTTCACATAGCTTTCAACAAGTTGCATCTCCAAATCTCCACCAAGAAGTTTGTCTCAACGTGCGTAGCACACCGGTCAAATTTCTCAGACAAAAATCATGATTATCGTCAAATATGTTGCGGCTAGAACTGAACCCGCCAAGATGAACCTGTCTTGAACCTCGCTCGGAACCACTTGTTAGGACCGTAAAAAGCAAGTGTCATGCGGAAGCTAGCAAAGCAAACCTTCAACGATGATAAATCAAACAACAAAAGAGAAATATACCAAAAGAGACACAAACATTTAACGTGGTTCGGTCAACTGACCTACGTCCACGGCGGAGATGGGCAATCCACTATAAAAATAGAGTACAAAATATCGGGAGAACAACCTCACGAAAAGGCAAACACAAGTGACACACTAACACTTGTCTCGTAAAGTTCTCCCCCTAAACACTACTCTCAAGCCCCTATGACTACATTGTGGATTCTACTGAATGAGAAAGACGGATCTTCAATTTATAGAACTCCAAACCTTTTCCTACAAGAAAAAGGACTAGCCAAGTATAAGAGAATTATAATTTTCTTCTACAAAAAAGGAAAACCCAATTAAGATAATTATATTGCCCTTTCCTTCAACAAATAGAAAAATCAAATATGCTAAGAAAATTATGGCAAACACCTAACAGGCATATGACGCAGCAATTGAAAAATCCGGTAATAAGACACATCTTTAGAAAACAGAATAAAGTGGCTGAAGCACTTGCTAAGGAAGGTACAAGGAACAAGCTCTTTGGGAATACTTCAATTTTAGTAATTCCTCCGATGTTTGCTATTACTCATGTTTGAGAAAATATTTTAGGAACTTCTTTTGAAAGACAAACTAATGTGCGAAATAGTAACTTAGGTGGTAACTCTATGCGATTCAGGAGCAACGGTGCTCCTGCTCCATCTGATACTGTAATTCTAATAACACCTTAGGTGATTGTTTATACGCATGCGCGCACACACATGAGCGTATATATATATATATATATATATATCAATTTAACCAAAAAAAAAAAGTATAGTGAGATGAACAAATAATAGACTCTTGTAAAGCACAATCCTTAAAGAAAGTGATCGAGGCTTCTGAAAAAATCATTTAAAATCATTCCACCAAACCCATTTACATGCAGAAAATACTTTAAAGAAAGTATAAAATAATTTTTACTTATTCTATTATACATCGTTTTACCTATTTTGATAAAGAATTATATTATTTTTTCATTTAATATATAAAATTACATGACTTGATTAAATGGTGATTTGATATATATGGTTTTAAAATCTTATTGATTCTCTAAATAATGACGTGTTATAACATAGTGCTTCGTAACAATAGATGAACATTTATTCGTTTTTCCCGTTTCTCTACCTTCATTTTCCTTCAATGGACAAACGATTTTAAATGAAATAAGTTATATACACACTATAATTCTTTTTGGGTACTATTAATAAATTTTAATATGTGATAGTAGTTTAATTATTATAGTCACCAATTTACCAATATTTAGTATACAAATTTACTACTTATTACCCCACAAATATGTTGAGCAGATGTAAAGGGTTGGGTACGATTTATCTGAATTAAGAGTCATTTGGACATAAAAATTTATTCACTTTTTCTCGAATTCTTTTACTTTTTTTCGAAATCAGTGGCTATAAAATTTT
Organism: Nicotiana tabacum; assembly: GCF_000715075.1. NCBI lineage: Eukaryota > Viridiplantae > Streptophyta > Magnoliopsida > Solanales > Solanaceae > Nicotiana > Nicotiana tabacum. Next base: position 87,647,957 of record NC_134084.1, read on the forward strand.
TAATTTTCACTTGAAGATGAATTTTAAAATTTTTCAAAAATTTTAAAAACTCCAAAAATTTATTTTTCAAAATTTTCACTCATATCACTCACAAAACTTAAAAAACAATCCAAAATTATATTCATGTCCAAAGACAACAGTATAAATTTCACTTGAAAAAAGAAATTCACTTTTTTTCTTTTTTTGAAAATTTTCAATTCTTATATCCAAATGCCCACTAAATAGCTTTAACTCGAATCACGTAAATTTATTAAAAAGTTAATTTGGAAGTACAAATAATATACTCTATGAAAGATATAAAATCTTTTTTGGAGGAGGAACCTGTCAAAATCCGTATACACTAGTAGGTAATGGGGGTTGGTGGTGACCCAACAATTTAATATGCTCCCTTTATATAGAAGTAGTCACCCAAAAATAGAGGAGCTGCTCCATCTTTCACTCTCTCTAAGATCTTGTTGCATCTGGTGAGAGGAGAAAGAAAGAAAGAAAGAAAGAGGCTGAAATTGGCTCAAAATTTGTGTCCTCATCTCCCCTATCCATTTCTTGATTTCTTCCTAGTCTCTGTGTGTGTAAAAACTGCGCTCTTTCCACTTTGCTTACGTGGATTCACTTGAGACTAGTGTAAGATCTACTGGCCACCATTATTTTTAAATAAAATCAGTCCAATCCCATTATTGTCGTTTGTTGAATTCCTTCATGTGGCTCTAAACTAACTTCAAGATTTTTACTCATCATATTTATCAGGTAGACTTGTTTGTGGACTAAGAATCAGTTCACCTAGATACCATAAGAATCTTTTTATTAGCATAAAGCTTATAACTTTTGAGAAAAAGTTTCTACCTTTAAAAGTTGGTGTGCTGAAAATGGGCATCTGAATGATACCCTATTGATATTTTCATTGTTTCTTCTCTTTTATTCTTTTAATTTGATCAAAACGTCTCTAACTTTAGAAGTTGGTGTGCTGAAAATTGGCATTCAGTGATACCCTTTTGGTACTTTTACTTTTTTACAATTTTGCTTTCTGGGATTTGTTTCTTTATGTCATATTTGATGTACATGTTTGGGTAATTGACTGTTACATTACTCATCTGTTGATTTCAGATTGCAGTGCCAAGATCTTAATATAAGTCTGGGATCTGTTTGGTTGGCTTGGTTGAATATTCAATTTGTGTAAAAGGAACCAGCCAGGTAAGGCTTATGCTTTGCCTTTTAGGAATGGATCAGAATTGCTGTTCTTATTTTAGTCTTTCTCTAAACCAATGTGTCAATGTTTATAAGATTTTACTTTAAATATGTTATGGTTGTACGAGTTGATAGCTTGTGGCTTAGGACTACATTTGGGCTTTGAAGTATTTGATGGAATGGGGAGGGTGTTGGGTAATTGTATGGTTAGTTAAAAGAAAAAAGGAAAAGAAAAAGCATAGCTGATATGTGTTATTGTATGTATTGAAATTCTGTAATTACGCTTTATTTTTCTTGATGTAGCTATTTAGTTTTGGTGGTATTGGGTCTTATTCTAAGCAATGGTTATATGTTTTGAATCTCTGTCGAGGTTTGGCTATATACATTCATTAGATGGAATCACTTTCCCATGGATATTTTTCAGCAATTTTGAGGTCTTAGGTATTTGTGAATATCAGAATAGTTAATTTGGGAAGCGTAGTTTGGCTCTGTTATATTTGATTGCTGGATTTAGCTTTCATGTGTGCAAAAAGGGGTCGCACCTTTTTGTCAATGGAGCGTCATTCATCTTGTGGGACTATTATAAGTTGTAACTTGTAAGGAAGGACTGGCAATGTTCTCAAGAGCTCTCAGCTTGGATTTTTGTGAAGTTGGTGAGTGAACATGAGAAGAATTGTTCAGATAAATTCATGCAAAACCACAAGAATATTCTTGAGTGCCTTCTTCATCAATCTTTTTCCTCCCTAAAAACTAATTTGTTCCTCAGATAAATGCTTTGCCTTATCTTTTTGAAGAGTCAGTTTTGAGCTAGAACATTTCAACAAATAAAATTGAATTATTTAATTCTGTCAGGCCAATAAAAAAAAATCATTTAATTCTCGCAAGGTCTTCAAGTTCAGTTAGTTTGACAGAATTTCTGCTGCTATCCAAAGTAGAGTATTATCACCACCATTGCGTTTCCTTTTTTCTCCTCTTCTCATACATATCCTGATTCCTTACATTTCAATATGTTTATCAAGGAGAGAAAAGTCAAGAATTGATGGAAGAGATTCATTTACATATTTGTTTTGGTTAAACGAGAAAAAAGAAGTTAGAATGTTAGGGAATAGGTGTGCTATATTGATATCCCCTCCCTTTGTTGCCTAATGGACTTGATATGCACAATGGAAATCATAGGATTACAGGACTCAAAGGGAAAGACCAAGATTCCCATATCCGAAGGGTCTTTCTGTAACAGCTTTCAAAAATCCTTTTCTAAATCAGTTTTCTGGAGTGTCTGATAACACTCCAGATTGGGTGGAACCCTTTTTTCCTCCTTTAAGTGAAAATTGATTTGGAGGGTCTGATAACACTATCCCAACTGTAATTACCCAAGAGTAGACTATATTCATTAGCCTGTGCTTCTCATTTCTTGTTACCAGCGGTTTAGCCACAGGATCTCTACTTGCTAAAGTAGCTGCTTTGAGAGCCCTTATATTCACAGTTAGAGTTCCAAAGGATGCATTTTCAAGTAAAAGCTATTGCCTATAGTCCATCCTTATTATGAATAAGCAAAACAGTAATGGGATAGGACTGGAGTTCTAACTTGCTGTCTCAATCCTTCACTTTGTCGCATTGTATGCAAATAATTTTCAGGCAGAAGCAGCTTGATCACTTTGGTTTTAAAGTGGCTGACTGTGTTAGGACACCGATGTCAAAATTATCTAGAGAAGTTGAGTTAGCATATGGACTTTTGATCTGTTCGTTTATTGTTATCTGACATATCATATGAGTTTCCAATTATCCGAGTCCCTCATGTCCGGAGGTGTAATATTATGATTGATTTTGTTCAGAAGAAGTGTTGAGGGTCTATCGGAAACAACCTTTACCTTCACAAGGTAGGGTAAGGTCTGCGTACGCACTACCCTCCTCAGACCCCACTTGTAGGATTACAATGGGTTTATTGTTGTTGTTGATTTTGTTCAGAAGAAATGATGCTGCCTGGATTCTTTCTGGTGCTCTTTAATCCCATATTGTGATAGCTCCACAAATACCTAAGCTAGACTTTTTATTACATCAAGGACAACTAGTGTTGTTTATTGTGTAGGTTCATGGCTATTGACTATAAAGATTATAGATGTTTTTCTTTCCACCAATTTTTTAGCAGAAGTCTGAAGCTTGACATTGATAATAAACTCTTGCAATGCTCGCCTTCCCACCAATTCGTTCTTTTTCTACTGTCATTGAAGAGAGTCAATGCAACAGCATTACATTTAGACTGAATTTCCTTTTACCTTTTGTTCCTGTTTCTCCAGATACCAGAATGGGTGACGTAGCCAAGGATTTAACAGCTGGGACTGTAGGTGGAGCAGCACAATTGATTGTTGGTCACCCTTTTGATACCATCAAGGTCAAGCTTCAAAGCCAGCCTACTCCACTTCCAGGGCAGCTTCCTAAATACTCGGGTGCCGTAGATGCTGTTCGGCAAACAGTAGCTGCAGAAGGTGCTAGGGGGCTGTTCAAAGGCATGGGGGCCCCACTTGCCACTGTTGCAGCCTTTAATGCTGTGCTCTTCACAGTGAGAGGTCAAACCGAGGCATTCTTGAGGTCTGAACCTGGAGCGCCTCTTACTGTGAACCAGCAAATCGTTTGCGGGGCTGTTGCTGGAACTGCTGTGTCTTTTCTTGCTTGCCCAACTGAACTTATAAAATGCAGGTTCGCTTCTAATGCATTAAAACCAAAATGTAGTATGTGATCTACCCTTCATAAAGTTCTCTTCACTTGACCAAACTGTATGACAGATGAACTTTAGATGTTTGCCATGTTTTACCTTTCCATTGAAATGGTATGTATGTGTGCATTGTAGATGGAAAGAATGCACATGTACTTTTCAACTTGTTGTTACCACTGTTTGATCAACGATCAAAACTACTAGGAATCAATTTCTGTACTTGGCAATTTATTTGTTTAATTACATGAATGCAGATTGCAAGCCCAGAGTGTAATGGCAAGTGCAGGCTCAGCTGCTGTGGCAGTGAAATATGCAGGACCAATGGATGTGGCAAGACACGTACTTCGATCTGAAGGAGGTGTTGGGGGTCTCTTTAAGGGCTTGTTCCCCACCATGGCACGTGAAATACCTGGAAATGCTGCTATGTTTGGTATGTACGAAGCACTAAAGCAGTACTTTGCAGGAGGCACAGACACTTCAGGGTTAGGAAGAGGTTCTCTTATTGTAGCCGGAGGCTTGGCTGGCGGTTCCTTCTGGATTTCCGTGTATCCAACAGATGTCATCAAGAGTGTAATCCAGGTCGACGATTATAAAAACCCGAAGTTTTCTGGCTTTTTTGATGCGTTCAAAAAGATCTTGGCAGCAGAGGGAGTCAAAGGACTTTACAAGGGATTTGGACCTGCTATGGGACGTAGCGTCCCTGCAAATGCTGCATGTTTCTTAGCATATGAGATGGTTAGGTCTAGTTTGGGATAATTCATTGTTGATGGGGATGGATTTAGACACTGTTAATTTGTTATTCTTTCAATTTAACTCTTCTTTGCTGAAATAGTGTAATTCCACTTGAACTTACAGCTGGGCAATTGTGCTTTAAAGCTTGTGCCATTTGTTCAGGGGTAAAAACAACAAACCCAATCAAATCTTACAAGTGAGGTCTGGGGAGGGTAGTGTATACACATATCTTATTTTTACCTTGTGAAGATAGAGAGGTTGGCTTCGATAAACCCTAGACTCAAGGAAAGACACAAAAGGAAGCAGTAACAGCGATACTACTGATATGTACTGAAGACAGCTCTATGTCTAATCTAGATTGCTTCCAATGGCATCACCACATTAAATTTAAGAAAATATACTCACTATTCGCATAGAGAATAAAATATAGCCCTTCCAGAGTTCTGTAATTAAAAAGAAAGATACCAAAAATAAAAAATTCAAGCAAAAGATTAAACTATATATATTATTCTCTTATGAAAATTTTAACTATAAATAAAACTCATAAGTCTAATTTGAAAATAAAAGGAGAAAAAAATAATTTTCTTTTACATATAATACAAAATAACAACTATTAAAAATGTCGGTAGATTTTTTAACGAAATAGTAAAAGGCTTCTCTTTTTTTTTTTTTAACTTTACATGAATTCAAAAATCATAATTTTCTAATAATTATTAAATTATTTTAATTACATTGAAAAGTAATGATAAATATTAAAGTATTTGTGTCTGAATACTTAAATCAAATAATGAAAAAAAATGAAAAATGAAAAAGAAATAGGAAAACAAAATAATGTTGTTAGAAGGAATCAAACCTTGGACCTCAAGGGCTAAACCAACTTCATCCTTAGCATTTAACCAATACACCACCCAGCACTCTACTCTCTTTTACATTAAATTCTATTTATGTGCTTTTCCTGCGCCATGTGAATTCCAAGAACAAAGAAAGAGGGATGTTAACGGTGGACCCACATAATATATATAGAGCCTTTCAAAAAGGCTTTATACATGGCCAAACGGCTATTAAGGTATAGCGTTTTTTAAAAGACGCTATATATAAGTTGGTCACCATGTTTTTTTCTACACATTTCGGTTATTTTAGTCCAAAAGAACCACATTTTGGTTCTGGACTCGTTGTTTTCAATATAGCCCTCGCTCTTTCAAAAATTTCAACAACTTATTTCTGCGTACTATTTTTAGCTAAAATCTATGCAGTTATAAGCTCAAAGCGTGCACCATATTGTGCTTTCAATTAAAGGATTTTTACCAAATTATACACTATATGAAACTTTTTTATCCTTTCTATTCAAGTTTTAAAGTAATTACATGATCATATACAATTTACCAATTATATATATTTTAGGAATTAAATGAGATATCAATTAACTCCTTTAATCACGTTATTCAGATTCTAACGTACATATCCCACTCCCCCATGTTTCTCTGCCCACACCCCTATGATTTGATTCTCTCTCCCTCCATTAATGCTTTCTTCCATTTTTGTTCGAAAGCTTTTACAATTTCTCTCTCAAATTTCCTGATTTTTCTCTGTAAATCCCTACGAAATCCTTAGTTCATCAACAATTCCTTCCCTTTCATAAAGAAAAAAGGAACTCCGTGGAAAAGCCCTAAAAAAAGCTACTGATGATAAAATTCATACATTTAATTTGGGTACTTTCTCACAGGATTCATCCAAAAAAATGATAAAATCCCGACATGAAACACTAAAGAGAAATTCCCCGCTTACGCCTCGTTAAGCTAGGGCAGAGGCGCTGAAAAAACTCAAGCATGACAGGGATTCTGCTGACGGATCCTCATCTGCTAAATCAGTAAAACGGAAGGACAAAGAAACCACCGTTGATGACGATTTCGTGGAAGAAGAAGTGATTCCCAAATCTGCAAAAAAAGTCAAAGTTTCTCTTGCCGGCAAACCTTCAAAAAGGAATAAGGTTCAAAAATCTCCTAAAAACATACTCCAACAGTCTTTAGACAAGGTAAACTTGTAGTAATTATGATATTCATTTTTTTTTTTTGTAAAAAAGTTATTTTCATGCTCATCTTGATACCTACTTTTTTATTAATCCTTCATTGTAGAAGTTTTGTCTACATTGTATATATATCTTGTTGTTTATTAATTTTTCTAAATATTTTTTCAGTTGTATATTTGTTGTATAATATTTGAAATTATTTTGTTAGCGTATTTCTTGACGTAGTTTGTTTTATTGGTCAATTTTTGCTCGCTTTGAATAGTAATTGTATTTCCCATAAACAAATTGTAGATATTATGTCTAGTAGATAACCCCCCCCCCCCCCCCCAATATTTTAAATGTAGGTTACTTTGTAGTTTTCTTGTTCAAAAAAGAGGACTGTTAGTGTTTTATAGCTGCTTTGTAGTTTAATTATTTTATTTATTTTTTAATTTATCATTTAATTGTCTGCAATATATTATTGTCATTTTGTCTATAGATGCTTGTATACATTTACTTCAATCTGTTAGGCATAAGTTGACCCCATCTGTCCATTTTGCTCTTCTTCGAGGTTTTCCCCTCGCTATGCAAATCTGGTTGTACGATTGTTGCAATACAGTTAACACATATATTGCTACAACGGTAGGCGATTCGATCCACGGTATCCTTAATTCGACAACTTCAAATCAATTTACATACTACTCGCCTGATAATAATGGCTTTCAGTTGCAACAATACCATAGTAATATTGAATGCGATGATAGGGCTACTGTTCCATCAACATTGGCTGAGATAATGAACAATATTGATCATGTGGATATGAAAGTGTACGAGTACCTCGGTAGTTTGCTAGCAGAAAAATCAAATACTGCAGAACCCAGTTGCCTATCTGCATTGATGAGCAGAACATCATGTGTCAAATGGCTCAAGGAAGTAGTACTGCCATGGTTAATGAAGAAAACATTGATGCTGGATTTGTGTCTGATAAGTGGTCAATAAAGCAAGTGCACAACATTGAAGAGAGGGCACCTATCACTTTTACTGATATGTTAACATCATCAGATTATTATGCTGAGCCATGCTTAGTTATAAGCAGCGACGAGTGCTTCTCAATGGAGGAATTATTGGGTTCTGATGATGATGATGTTATTGCAGCAGACTTAGGTTGGATGCCCACTCAGACTCAGTAGGCAGGCTCCTTGAATCAAGTCATTAGCAAGAGACAAGCTGATGCACATAAGCAAGAGACCAAGAAACAATAGAAAGCAACTGACAGTAGTCTCTATTTTTAATTCACTCTATGTACTCTGCTTCTTGGTTTTTAATGCAGGTAGTTTTGATTAATGTATAATGTATTAAACAAGATTTGATGAAGAATTATTACTTTTTATTTGCTAGTAATGTATGGAAATGTAACACCTCATTCATGGTCACTTGTGCTCTGTGGGATTAATATCACCTCAAACATTATGTTACAAAATATACTGGCTGTCATATCCAACCCCATGACAAAAAAATAGAAAAAAGGAACAAGTTGAAATAATTAGTCTACATAACTAAATACAATGATACATGCCAACCTATATACAATAACAAAATAACCACCTTTCTATCCTTCACCATATTTCTTCAAATTGTCGATAAAAAAACCGAAAAGAACTACATAATCACAACTTAAATAACAAATGATTAATGTTGGGGACCTGATACTTATCCACCCCCAGAGGAGAAATCACACA